>NC_090725.1:29891642-29904142 GCF_036898095.1 Palaemon carinicauda | reverse complement strand
TTTGTGAATGAGGTGAATTATATTAAAGAAATAATAGTGTATAACACGGGAATTTCAGACCACAATGTCATAGAATTGATAGTTCATTCCAAAGCAAGTGATCAAAGATTTAATAAAAGCACAAAACTTTGGGAAGGATATGGAAAATATAATTTTTACAGTAAGAATATAAAATGGTCAGAAATGAATGAAGAACTGAATAAAGAATGGAAAAATGTATTTGTAAGTTATAATATAGAGGTAAATATGGACATACTGTACAAAATACTTGAGAAAATTGTTGAAAAATATGTACCGAAAAAAAAAACAATAAATAAAAGACGTGCATACCAAGAGACAGAAGGATCTTATTTCAGAAAATTAGAAAGTGGAAGAAAAATCTTGCAAAAGAAAAAATGTGTGGAAAATGAGGGAAATAAAATGTAAGATAGAAAATGCAGAACAAAAGATTATACAGTCGAAAGAAAGTGAAAAAAGGGACTTAGAAGAAAGGACACTTCATAAAATAAAAAGAAACCCCAAAGTACTTTACTCCTATGCAAAAAAGATGAATAAAGGGAGATTAGAAATAGGCCCTCTAAGAATTGAAGAACGGCTAACGAATGAAAAAAAGGAAATATGCAATATATTAGCAGAAAAAAAATAAGAGTGAGTTCACACCAAGGATTGCAAATGAGAATAATGAAACAGAAATGAGAGAAGAAAATGTTGAATATCTAACGGATATAGATATTAATGAAGCAGATTTTGTCACGGCTATAAACGAAATTAAAATTGGATCGGCAGCCTGACCAGATGGAGTTCCAGCGATTTTGTTAAAAAAAACTGCAAACACTATCGCGAAGCCGCTTGCAATACTGCTAAGACAAAGTGTAGATATGAGCTAGATATATGTTAAACATAAATTAGCTTATATAACCCCTATCTTCAAAAGTGGATCAAGACTAGAGGCAAGCAATTATAGACCTGTTAGTCTAACATCACATATTATGGAAGTGTATGAGAGGGTAATAAAAAATAAAATAATGAACCATTTGGTTAAAAATAATTTGTTTAATATGGGTCAACATGGTTTCGTGCCTGGAAAAAGTACACAGACCCAACTGATAGCACACTATGAAAACATATACAAAAATATGATAAATGAAAAAGACACATATGTGATCTTTCTAGATTTTGCAAAAGCCTTTGACAAGGTAGACCATAACATATTGGAGAAAAAAATGAGAAAGCATAATATTGTGGGAAAGATAGGAAAATGGGTAAAAGAATTCCTGCAAAACAGAAAACAGATAGTGGTTGCAAATGACGAGAAATCAGATGAAGCCCAGGTAATATCTGGTGTGCCACAAGGTACGGTATTAGCTGCACTGCTGTTTGTTATTATGATCTCAGACATAGACTGTGGTGTTGAAAACTCTGTAGTGAGAAGTTTTGCCGATGACACAAGAATAAGTAGAGAAATTACTTGTGATGAGGATAGGAACTCACTACAAAGAGATCTAAACAAAATATATGAATGGGCGGAGATAAATAGGATGGTATTTAACTCCGATAAATTCGAATCAATAAATTATGGAAACAGAGAAGGAATGGTATATGCATACAAGGGACCTAATAATGAGACAATCACAAACAAGGAAGCAATTAAAGACCTTGGTGTAATGTTAAATAGGAATATGTTATGCAACGACCAAATAGCAACACTGTTGGCTAAATGTAAAGCAAAAATGGGAATGTTATTCAGACACTTTAAAACAAGGAAAGCTGAACACATGATTATGCTTTACAAAACTTATGTGCGTAGTACACTCGAGTACTGCAATGTGATATGGTACCCACACTACCAAAAGGATATTGAGCAAATAGAGACTGTACAAAGGTCCTATACTGCTAGAATAGAAGAAGTTAAGGACCTTGACTACTGGGAAAGACTGAAATTTTCAAAATTATACAGTCTAGAAAGGAGAAGCGAACGCTACATGATAATACAAGCATGGAAGCAAATAAAAGGAATTACTGAAAACATCATGGAGCTAAAAATATCAGAAAGAGCAAACCGAGGTAGATTAATAGTGCCAAAAAATATACCAGGTAAACTAAGAAAGGCGCACAGGACATTAATCCACTACGCACCAGCATCGATAATGCAGCGACTATTTAATGTGCTGCCAGCTCATCTAAGAAACATATCAGGAGTGAGCGTAGATGTGTTTAAGAATAAGCTCGATAAATACCTAAGATGCATCCCAGACCATCCAAGACTGGAAGATGCAAAATACACCGGAAGATGCATTAGCAACTCTCTGGTGGATATACGAGGTGCCTCACACTGAGGGACCTGGGGAACCCAAACAAAAAATAAGGCTATAAGGCAATAAGGCAATAAGGCAAAATAACAGAACAAGTGATTCCTTTGTTTATTTAAATAGAATACAGATGGCAAACCTTACATTTTTTTTAGATGCCAAGTTTTATATCAGGTCAACATTCGCCTATATGAATTTTCTGGACTTTTATGTCGGGTGTCGGAACTGAAATTAAAAGTGAGTCGGTGAAATCAAATGCATATAAATGCAATAATACTTAAATTTTAGGCGCTTCATAATATATACAAATGCACATACTATTACTTTCAAATCATCATTGATAAGGGTATTAGTAGATATACAAACATATGTGTGGCTATGCACTAAACTAGACAACAAGCTATAGCATATCCTAAAACTATATTATGATTAAATCTCTGAAGAGCAGCAATGGAATTCTATTTACTAGTTTATAACATGTATGTATGGAGATCCTTGCTTAGAGAAAAAATTGTGTAATCAAACAGCTGGTTCCATTCCATTGCATGGCAGTGAAAATAGAACAAAAAAATAAATACAGTTGATATATGTTCTCTATAATTCGAAATGTATGTTACAACGATAAGAGGCCCGGTATTCTAAGGTAATTTATTACAAAACAGATAGGAAGATGATACGTGGATCAAAGGTTGTAAATATAGCTTGGGTTTTGCCATAAGGTATTGAGAGAGGTGAAACGTGTTGGGCTGCCTAAGTCTCAAACTAATTAATGACACGGATATACATATATAATTCAGAACGGTGTACCCAAGAGAGAGAGAGAGAGAGAGAGAGAGAGAGAGAGAGAGAGAGAGAGAGAGAGAGAGAGAGAGAGAGAGAGAGAGAGATCATTGAAGTTGCGTTCCACCTACGTTTTCATTTCGCATCTACCAGTTTTATTTATTTTTAATCTGAGCAGCAAACTAAAGAAAAGAATATTCTAACAATATGAGAGAAAACTAAATGGACATGGGCAGGACATATAATGTGAATGACAAATAATAGGTGGCCATTAGAAAAGAAAACAAAAAGAGTCCCTGGAGATTGGAAAATAATCTAGAAAAGGAAGGAGGGAAAGAAGAAAAAATAATAATTTGTAAATGGTTTTCCTAAAATATAAATATTTTTAGCATTATTTAATTAATAAATGAACCAAACCAGGTAAATAAATGCAAGTCACTTCTAACTCAATGGTTTAGATTTTGATTCAATGATGAAGTGAAATATTGAAAATTCCCTCTAATTGTAATCGCATTTCATAATTACATAAAGATTCCTTGAAATGTTATCAGTGTTTCATATGTAGCTCCTGGCAATTCAGAGCAATTCAAAGAGTGTTAGAGAGTTCTTTAGATTTGAGAGAGGTTGGGGTGTTAATATACAATTGACTTTAACTATTAGCCACAATTCTAGTGTATCTTTGATTCCTACCAAGAAGAAAGAAAGATAGTGCGATTTTTTTTTTATTTTTACCTGGCCACTCTAAAAAAAATCGATAATATGAGGAGCTCACATACAGTTAGTTACCAAATGGGTCACCGATAATCGTCCCATTAAGCCTCTTTATCTGTATGACACCTCTTTAAAAATTCAGATATCATAGCATTCTCATGCCCACATGATCCATGAGTATCATACAAGTTTTCAATTATGCAATTGGCGTTTTGTTTTTACTATGAATTCTTTTGTAGTTTAACGATGAAAAAAAAGGATTAAAAAAAAAGAAAAAAAAGTAAACATGAAAATTGGTTGGAATCTGGTTACTACAATTATTATTCGCAAACATTGTTACTCGGAAAGGTAGTATACCATCTCTCTCTCTCTCTCTCTCTCTCTCTCTCTCTCTCTCTCTCTCTCTCTCTCTCTCTCTCTCTCTCTCTCTCTCTGTTTTTTTCTGCATTACTATACAAATATTTTTAAGGATACCCAAAATAACTTTATTTGATCATAACTTTCTTTCTCAATGTATTAAACTGCAACATCTTGTCTTTTCATATACTTAATCTGAATAACCAAACATTCGGGAAAGGAAGATAACAGGTTAAATTAAAAAATCAGATTTTTCAATATAATTTCTATGTATATATATAATTTCTTTCCTAATAAAAACGAAAATACTTTATACCAGTTTAGTTTTCCGCAACACAATCAGGAAATTTAGTTTTGCTGGCTGTTGATGATATTCCACTTTATTCTCTATCATTTCTTTTTTGAAGGTTTATTAATTTCTAATTTCATATATATATATATATATATATATATATATATATATATATATATATATATATATATATATATATATATATATATATATATAAGAACATATATCACAAGCACACGTGTTTTCAATCAATGTAAATATCACCCACAAATGTCATTTAATACCGAATTCTATCTTGGGAATATATACCCACTTGGAATTCATTTTTATGGTAACCGCTTGTGGCCGGGTGGAGATTCGAACCCCCACCTGTGGGCCGGAAACCATGCCAGCAACTGCTCTACCGACTAAGCTATCAAGCTGTTACCATAAAAATGAATTCCAAGTTGATATATAATCCCAAAATAGAATTCGGTAATAAATGCCATTTGTGGGATATATATATATATATATATATATATATATATATATATATATATATATATATATATATATATATATATATATATACATATATATATATATATAAATATATATATATATATATATATGTATATATATATATATATATATATATATATATATATATATATATATATATATATGATAAATTTTGCACATATAGACGTGTTTTTCATATTCAAATAAGCCATATAAATTTTTAATACATTAATGTCTGGATTCTCTTAACGACCTCGGGATCAGAGCCCCAGGCGAAATCACTCAAAGACAAGAACTTTTGTCCGGCCGGGAATCGAACCCTGGTCAGCAAGCTTGTATAAACAGTGACTAAACCACTTGGCCAAGAAGAAAGAGCTTTCTTCGTGGACATTTTGTTTAGTCACTCTCTATACAAGCTTGCCGACCAGGGTTCGATTCCCGGCCGGTCACAAGCTCTTGTCTTTGAGTGATTTTGCCTCGGGCTCTGATCCCGAGGTCGTTAAGAGAATTCAGACATTAATGTATGAAAAATTTATATGGCTTATTTGAATATATATATATATATATATATATATATATATATATATATATATATATATATATATATATATTTATATATATATATATATATATATATATATATATATATATATATATATATATATATATATATATATACAATGAAAGATCGTTAAACAAGCACCCAGTATATCAGCAAACCCCATTAACAGCAACCACTATCCCTTTTTTTCTTTTTTTCTTTTTTTTCTATTTTGTCTCAGCTGGAAATAGCTTTGTGATATAAGTACTGTCTAAGAAAGCTACTGCTACTTCAAGCAAATCAGAAACGAGAAAATTTTATTTTTCTATTTCATAAAAAATCATTCCAGATATAAACCATGTCCAAGGGATAAACCAGGAAAACTATCACAAAATATAATATGTGTTTTGAGTCTTCATGTCCTTCTTATTGTTTGTGATATGTCACATATGCAAGTATTAAGACCTACTTTGTTATTTCCAAAGACAAGTATTTTGGTTTTATGTTTAGTTAATGACTTTAACATATTTGCATTCCATAATTATATATATATATATATATATATATATATATATATATATATATATATATATATATAGTAAAGAGGCGAAGGAAAGCAAATACTTCAGCATGTGGACAGTTTATTGGCTGAGCTTTCGGGAACATCATTTCCCAACATCGGAGCTAAAAAAAGGAATTTAAAACACAGATCAATAGACATTACGTTAGTCAATGAAATTCAGTTAAAAAGGCAAGAATTATAACAAATACATCGAAATACTTAAAAAATGAAGTGGATGAAATATACTAAAAAATAATAAATTAAACCATATAAATAAGATTAAAAATTAAAACATTAAAACATTAAATGAATGATATAGAAAAAGAGCAATATCAAAATCAAAACAAATACACAGAAAACTTTAAAGAGGAATTCACAAAACATCATAGATATGGGAATCAAAATAATAATACACGGAAATAACCTTGAATAAAAAAAAAAACAGACAAAATTAAATAAACTCTGGATTAGAAAGAAACACATCTAGTATGGAAAAAATCAAAGACTGAGACGCATATTTATATATATATATATATATATATATATATATATATATATATATATATATATATATATATATATATATATATATATATATATATGTAAATATATATATAAATGTATATATATATATATATATATATATATATATATATATATATATATATATATATATATATATATATATATATATATATTTGGGCTCAAGCCATGTCGTCCTGATGGAAGTTCATATAGGGTAGCTTCCTAGGGTATATTACAACTACAGCGATATTCCCAGAGAATTTACCTTAAGGTACCAGAATTCTAACTCCTGGAGCGAGTATCCCTCGTGAAAGGGATATCGCGACATATCAGAGGACGTATTCTAGACACGCCACATGGCAATCTACATCCTGGACAGAGATTTCGTCTCGTAGGAGGTGATTGGCGAGATACGAATTCGGGAAAGAAAAAGGGGAGCCGCTCCCAAGGCTTCCCTATCCTCCGATTCGTATGCGTGCCTGGCGCCAATCCTGGCGCCATCTGTATTCCTTTTTGCGTAGCTTAACAACTCGGTGTTTTTTCCTGTTTTTCTCGCAATTCTTGGATTTATTCTACTTTTCATGGCTTCTCCGTCTTCGTCGGCCTCTGATAAGTTGAGTATAGTGTCTTTTATGTATAAATGTAGGCTCTTGGTAAAATTTTGAGTGATTAATAGGATTAATCTTTGATACAAGAGCCGTAGCCTACCAGAGGCGTCTTGGACGCTGTCGCTCGCTAGGTATAAATTAGTTAGTCAGAGCGACATTCCTGGTTGTTTTGCTTTAATAAATTTTAGCTATTTAGCATTACATAGGATTTCCTTTCGTGCTTAGTATTATTTGGCGAAGTATTCGCCATTCTGGCCTACGCTAGGCCATGTAGCCTAGTCGTTTGGTCCTAGTACTTCATGCATGATTATGGTTTTTCCGAGTGTAATTAAAATTTTATTGAAGCTTTAGGCTATATTTTATACATTTTAGACTGTGTGGAATATTTCCAAGATAGTATACGAGTGAGTTTCGGTGATTTAGGTAATCGATTCTCTTGGTGCCTAGGCTAGTTGCTTATGGAGCCTTAGTATACTTTATCATACTCCCCGGTTGCTTTCTTTTCTTCGGAGAAGGTATGCAATCCCTTTCCCTCTGTTTAAGCCTTGGGCTTATCCCTAAGTGGTTTTTTCCGAATTTATTTTCGATAAAACTATACTAGGGTGTTACTGTACCTTCCTGTTCCTGTAGTTATGGTTCAAGAGGGACAGAACAACAGAGTTTTTTAGTCTGAGTCTATGTTGTCTGGCTTGGGGCTGAGTCCCCCTCGCTGACCTAACACAGACAAAGGGAGCTTAGCTCCCTTAGGTCACTACCGAAGGTTTCTGTGGATATGATTCCTTCTTTTGTGATCTACCAGACTAGTCCTTGTTGCTGTTCTCGGGGGAGGATAAGTTCTTTCCTTGGGAGTAGCAACGCCTTCCTTGCTTTGGTGCTCTGGGAGCTGGCAAGTATTGCTGGCCTTCCCCCTTAGATCTCCCTTAGGCTAAGATAAGTTTCTTGGCTGCAGGTGATCTGTCACTAAAGCAAGGTTGGCAGGACCCTCTTGTCCCTTCCCCCTCTTTCTTCGTAATGGCCGAGCCATTACTGTACTGTACGTCGTTCTACATCTGGACCTAGTATAGGTTAGGATGTAGAATTGACTCAGCCCCTTCCCGGCCGGCAGAGCTGCTGGCCGGCAAGGGTCTTATGTTTTCGAGTGCTGCCCGGACCTCTCTTGGTCCCTCATCCATGCCTGCCGGCAGAGCCAGACGGCATTGGTCAGGAAGCATGAATTAGTTTCTCTCTTCCTTATATGCACTCTTTCGGTTGCCGGGCTTGGAGGTTGTGTACACTCTTATCCCGGCATCCATTCTATTTTTCTTCTAGTGCTGTACCTGACCCGGCTGCAGGCCTATGAAGCCGGCAGCCGGGCAGGTGTAGTCCTCTGGTTCTTTTGCTGCCGGCTGGCATCGGTCTTGTACCTTTGCCGGCCGGCTTATGTCAGCCCTTGTCTGCCGGTCACCAAGAGTGTGGCCGGCAGCTGGGTACTACCTTGTGTAGTTGCTGGCCGGCAGCCATTGCCGGCCAACATTGGCTGTTACCGGCCGGCAGTTGCTGCCGACCGGCACAGGCATTTGAACCAGAGTGCTGCCGCCCTATAGCTGTTAAGTAGTATACTTTAAAGCTAGTTTTGGTGTGTGCCGGCCGGCAAAGGCAGGCCGGCACACATCCCCCTATACTGTACTAGTATTCTTCAGTATAACATATACAGTAAGAAGAAAACTATGGTAAGGGTTTTGGTACAGCACTGTGTCTTCTAACACTATTGTGTTTTCTTGCACATCCCTTTGCTGTTGCCCTACAGATAGAAAGCTGAGTTCTTTCCTGTCTATTATCCAGGATTTTAAAATCATTGCTTAGGTGTGAGCTCCACCTGTTTCCTCTGGAAACCTTGCATTGGTTACTCTAGAAGAGATAAACCATTTTGATTTTATTATCTGGAAGGCTGCAACAATGGGTTGTGAGGGAAACACAAGTGTGTGTCTTTCCTTTCTGAATTGTTATGCTATACTATGCATATCCAGTGATACATAGTTCACTTGATACTCATGGAAATTTCTTCTCTTTACAGAAGGACACTCCGAAGTGGGGAAGTGCTTTCTGCAACGTCAGCAGCAAGAACCTCTGCGGACATGAGTTTTGTAGGAGACACGCAGCATACGCTGTCTCCAAGGATGATCTCCGGTATTGGGACCCTCAGGTATGTACTGTGCGCACTAACCTGATTACTGAGACCTTTAATTCCCCTAGGACAGAGGAATCAAGGGATATAGCTAGGAAGAAGCTTCGTACCTGGGTAAGGGGCTTCTAAAAGAACACTTCTGGCCCTTATCTTCCAAGTGAGAAGATGAGGGCGTATCTTTTCCCTAAGACATCAGCTGATGCAGTGATTCCCCAGCCTCAAGAGGAGATCCCCTAAGTTCAGATCCAGGTGGATGCTGAAGTCGCGGTTGCGATGCAAGACATCCAGTTAGATGACAGGATGTCTGATGTGGACGGGTGTCAGGAAGAAGACCTCCTGGCAGAAGCCCAGGATGAAGTTCAAGCCCCAGACGTTGTAGAGGTAGACGTCGTCGAGGTGTCGGCTACTCCGGCTCAGATTCCGGAGCCTATTCCTTCTACATCGGCCGGTCTCCCAGTAGAGCTGGGACAGGCCCTCTCTTCTATTGTTGGAATGATCCAACAAATGCAGAAGGAGAATCAGGAGAAGGCAGCTGCAATGGAACTGCGAATGCAGGGCCTTGCAGAATCACATGAGCCCCAGAAAAAGCTCAATGTGAAAGACCTTCCCTTGTGCTCAGATGCTAACCCATGGAGGTATGCTGAGCACATGCCGATGACGACTGGAAAGATCGTCATCTTGGATAAGCTGGGCTCAGTTCCCCTGGAGGAGGTGGAATTCTGGCCCAGCAAGGCATCATATCCGGACTGTTATGTCCGGCTGAAGAAGGAACCAGCTTCAAAGGAGGAGACAGAGCCGAAGGAGGTCATAGTGATGGACCATGCTAAGGCTCAAGCTCTACTTTCATCCTCGATGAAAGAGAGGGGCTTCTCTAACTCAAAGGTAGCCGCTTTGAATAGGAAGCTCCCTTCCTTTGTGTCCTCGCCTACTAGAGCCTTCCCCTTTTTACAGAAAGGGTTTCTGGCTGTACTAAAAGCAGTCGAGGCCGGCAAGTCTTGCCCCTCCCTAGAGGAGTGTAAACCCTTGTCGCTGGCCCTACCTATGGACCACAAAGACTGGAAGGACGTCCATCTTACGTTCTCAGTTGGAAAGTTGGAGGCTGATATTACCGGACGTCAGTTCAGCAAGGACCTCCCTAAGCTGTCTGACTTTCTTTTGCGAAGTGAGTTCGATACAAAAGAAAGACTGACTGCTTCAATGTCTCTTCAGACTACTCTCGAGACGATGGCAAGTGACCCCAAGGTCCATGAAATGTTCATGGTAGTGGCCAAGTCTCATCTGGCCACAGTGACGAAGGACATTTATGGCTTCGTCAAGGCAAGGAGAGCTTGTAGGGAGTCCGTGTTTATCTCGGCTACGGTGAGGTACGAGCCAAAGAAACTAATCTCCTCCAACATTTGGGGAAAAGACCTTTTCCCTACCGACTTGGTCAAAGAAGTTGTTGATAAGGCCGCCTTTAAGAATAGAAACTTTCTCCAGAAGTGGGGCCTGGCTATCAAAAGAAAGTCTTCCCCGGATGAGGATCCTCAACCAAAGAGGAAGACTATGAGGACTAGGCTACCGTCTCGGCCAGCCAAGCCTCTTAGACAGCAACAGCAACTGCAATTGCCATTGCCCCCAGTGCCCCAGATCGTGGCACAAACCCCGACCACTTTTCACTGGGTACCCCAGGCCGTGTCGACACCGTCCACGGCATTCACCCCAGCGTTCGAAGGGCAGTCTACTTCCTTTCGAGCAAAGCCTAGAGGAGCAGCCAGAGGCTCGTCTAGACGCCCCTCAAGGGGAAGGGGATTCAGGGGTGGTCGTGGTCAGGAAGGCAAGACCTCAGGACGGCAGTCCAAGTGAGGTGATACCGGTAGGAGGGAGACTTCTAAAATTTCGGGATCGGTGGACCTTCGATCCCTGGGCCCACAGCCTACTCAAGAAGGGACTGGGCGGGAGCTGGTACAGCACTCCACCCCCGTGCCTTCGGTTTTTCCAACACTCCACCCCCGTTATGGAGGAGTACGTTCAAGAACTGTTGGAGAAAAAAGGTGATCCAAAGGGTGAAGCCCATCAATTTCTAAGGGAGGCTGTTTTGTGTTCCCAAGAAAGACTCGGAAAAGCTCAGAGTCATTCTGGACTTGTCGCCACTCAACAAGTTCATAGTGAATTGCAAATTCAAAATGCTAACACTGCAACACATAAGGACCTTACTGCCCAAGAGGGCATATTCCGTCTCTATAGACTTGTCAGACGCCTATTGGCACATTCCAATTAGCCATCGACTCTCCCCCTACCTAGGGTTCAGGCTACAACGAAGACTATACGCCTTTGGAGCCATGCCATTCGGGCTAAACATAGCCCCAAGGATTTTTACGAAGCTTGCGAGCGTAGCTCTCAAACAATTACTCCTAAAGGGAATTCAGGTAGTAGCCTACCTGAACGACTGGTTGGTGTGGGCAGCATCCGAGACAGAATGCTTGCAAGCTTCCAGTCAAGTGATCCAGTTCCTAGAGTACCTAGGCTTCAAGATCAACAGAAAAAGTCTCGACTTTCTCCATCTCAAAAGTTCCAGTGGCTGGGAATCCACTGGGACCTTTTGTCACACCGTTTCTCCACCCCAGCGAAGAAAAGGAAGGATATAGCGGGTTCTGTCAAGAGACTTCAAGATTCCGAAAGGATATCAAGACACGAGCAAGAGAGAGTACTGCGCTCTCTCCAGTTTGCTTCGGTGACAGACCCAGTGCTAAGAGCACAGCTAAAGGATGCAATCGGAGTTTGGAGAAGTTATGCATCAAACGCGTGAAGAGATCCGAGAAGACCAGCCGCTTCGGCTAAGTACTCTTCTCAGGCCTTGGTCCTAAGCCAGACATCTAAAGAAGTCGGTTCTTCTTCAGCCACCTCCCCCGTCGGTGACGATTCACTCAGACGCCTCGAAGGAGGGATGGGGAGGTCACTCTCATCGGAAAAAAGTCCAGGGGACTTGGTCCAAGCTATTCAAGACCTTTCACATAAAACTTTCTAGAAGCTAGGGCAGTGCTCCTTACCTTAAAGAAAGTCTCCCCGCGTCACTCGATCCACATAAGGTTGGTGATAGACAGAGAGGTAGTTGTGAGATACTTGAATCGACAAGGATCGAGGTCACCACCTCTCAACCAGGTGATGTTG
>NC_090725.1:29879142-29881642 GCF_036898095.1 Palaemon carinicauda | reverse complement strand
AGATCAACGCTCTGGCAAGGAGGAAACCACAGCAACCGACATTTCCGAACCCTAAGCCTAATCCAGCTTGGTGCTTCTACCACCAGCAGTTCGGCAGGGACACCAAGAAATGTAGGGCACCACGCAATTTCCCTAAAAGGTGACGCCAGAAGAAACCACTTACCACCATCGACACCGTCTCCAACCATAGACTCATGGTCGACACCGGCGCTATGCAGTCAACGTTCCCGCCGTCACAAGCTGACCTAGACCGTGGTCCAAGCAAAAACGCTCCCTCGCTCGTCGCTGTCAACGAGTCTCCCATACGGTGTTATGGGACTAGGATCCTCAGGATATCTATCCTGGGCCGTTCGTATTCCTGGCCCTTCACCATCGCTAACGTCAGTCGCCCCCTTCTCGGTGCAGATTTCCTTGATCACCACGGACAACTTGTCGACGTTGCTGGGAAATGCCTCATTGACACAGGAACCTGCCGGTCCCGTGCCCTGAGACCAGCCCTGCCACAATGTCCGTATCCACTGTAATGACGCAGCCCTACGCCGACCTTCTGCAAGAATTTCCTGACGTTTTCAAGCCTGAGCTCCGACAATCACCGGGATCCTTTCCAAGCACGAGATCTACCACCACATCACAACGATGGGACCTCCTACACACACCAAATTCCGCCGCCTCCCGCCCCAGAAGCTGAGGGACGCCAAACACGCCTTTGAAGACATGGAACGCATGGGTATCTGTAAGAAAACATCGAGCCCTGGGCATCTCCCCTACACACGGTAAAGAAGCCTGACGAGACCTGGAGACCTTGCGGCGACTACAGGCGCCTCATCCTTATCACAACGCCCGACCACTACCCTCTGCCTAACATGCAAGACCTGACAAATGCGTTGCATGGCGCGAAATACTTCACCAACATGGACCTTCTAAAGTCTTACTTCCAGATCCCCGTATTTCTGGAGGACATTCCGAAAACTGCCATTGTGACACCGTTCGGATCCTACACCTTCGCATACTCAACCTTTGGTCTACGCAATGCGGGGGCGACCTTCCAACGCCTAATGGATAGCATCCTAGGCGACCTACCATTCTGCGTCTGCTACGTTGACGACATCCTGATATTCTCAAGGACCAGAGAGGAACACCTGAGGCACGTCCACGCCGTCCTCAAACACCTGCAGGAGAATGCCCTAGTTGTACGTTTCGACAAATGTAAATTCGGTGCTGAAGGAGTAGACTTTCTCGGTCATCGCGTGTCCTCAAGTGGGGTAAATCCCATGACAACCAAGGTGGACGCCATCAGAAAGTTCCCGACACCTACGACCACCCGCCAACTTCAAGAGTTCCTGGGGATGGTCAATTACAACAGGCGCTTAATCCCCAACATCGCACAGACACTGACACTCCTCGACGACGTCCTGAAAGGAAAGCCGAAGAAACTTGAGTGGGGTTCCCTACAACAACACGCATTCACACGGACAAAGGACGCCCTCGCAAACGCCACCACCCTGGCTTATTTCGACGACAATGCCCCTCTGCGACTGATGACTAACGCCAGCTACGTCACCTGTGGGGCTGTGCTGGAACAGCTCATGGATGGTTCTCCTCGACCATTGGCATTCTTCAGCAGAAAACTGAAACACGCTGAAACAGGATACAGCACCTTCGATAGTGAGCTCCTCGCCGTCTACCTCGCCATCTGCCACTTCAGGCACATCCTGGAGGGCACACCCTTCACCCTCGCGACGGACCATCAACCCCTTGTACATGCCTTCACAAAATCGACAGATGCATGGTCCTCCTGAGAACAACGTCATCTCGCAGCAATCGCCGAAATCGGGTGCACCATAAGCTACGTTCCCGGAAAGAAAAACCCAGTCGCAGACGCCTTTTCAATCATTGAAATCGACACAATCCACCTGGGAATTGACTACGCTAATCTCGCATCCGAGCAGCGCACCGACATAGAGGCACAGGATCACCTGACGGGGCCATCTGCGCTCAAGATAACTGCAATTCCCCTCGGGCTAGCAGGAGTAACTATCCTCTGCGACACCAGGACCGGCTGCCAACGTCCCTGGATTCCGGCTTCCTGCAGAAGAAAAGTATTCGACATCATCCATAGACTTTCACACCCCTCGGGACGCACCGCTGCTCGCTTCCTGTCTGAAAAGTTCATCTGGCCAGGGATCAAAAAGGATGCCCGGGAATGGACGACGACATGCATCAATGGCCAGACAAGCAAGATAATCCGTCACACCGAATCGGGGATAGATGATTTTTCCCAACCGAAAAGACGTTTCGGTCACATCCATATCGACATCGTGGGACCTTTGCCGCCTTCGGGATCGGCTCGTTACCTGCTGACAATCATCGATTGCTCCATGAGGTGGTTGGAAGCATCACCGATGACCGAAGCTACGACCCAAGCATGTGCTGAAGCCCTTATGTCAAGCTGGGTGAGCAGATTTGGCGTTCCTGACGACATCACGACCGACAGAGGCCC
>NC_090725.1:29841642-29861642 GCF_036898095.1 Palaemon carinicauda | reverse complement strand
TGTATATTTATATATATATATATATATATATATATATATATATATATATATATATATATATATATATATATAAATGCGTGTGTGTGTTTGGGCGTGCGCATGTTTGTGCATATATGTATATCTAGATATAATTAATTGGATGTCGTCATAGTTTAACTCCCTCTGGTAATATTTAATTTAGATGAACACCCAGCTCGCTAGCGGAGGTTATTTCATTCAATAATTCAGTGGCAGGGAAATATAAAAGGGATAAAGATCAACATATGAAGATACACAACAACCATTTCAGTGTCTCCTTGTAATTACTATTCCAAGCACGAAGCTGGGTCTCTTTCTCTCTCTCTCCCTCTCTCTCTCTCTCTCTCTCTCTCTCTCTCTCTCTCTCTCTCTCTCTCTCTCTCTCTCTCTCTCTCTCTCTCTCGTTAGGTATACGAGCGTTGTAGTGTGAGATCTCAATATATATATTGTATATATATATATATATATATATATATATAATATATATATATATATATATATATATATATATATATATATATATATATATATATATACATATATATATATATATATATATATATATGTGTATATATATATATATATATATATATATATTATATATATATGTATATATATAAATATATATATATATATATATATATATATAAATATATATATATGTATGTATATTCACGATTAATTTGTTTGAAGGAAACCCACTTGAAAATAAGATTATGCATTCAATATTATCTTGGTTACAAGACTTATCATAATAGCATTTAAGAATGTTACTATACGAACAAATCATCATCATCATCTCCTCTTGGGCCAATTCACGGAAAGTGCCTCGGTTAGTTTCCCCAAGTCGTCTTTATCTTGAGCTTTTAAATCAATACATCTCCATTCATCATCTCTTACTTTATGCTTCATAGTCCTAAGCCGTGTAGGCTTTGTTCTCCCAACTCTTTTATTGTCTTGTGAAGCCTTGTTGATAATTACAAGGATGAATTTAGCCAATGAATCCTTTATGGATATGTCAGGTACAGAGTTATAAAGTTCAATATTTCCGTCGTTGATAAGCATACTATATACATATACAAACTCATGACAGTTTTAAGACAGAAACATGGAAAACGAGAATGAAGGAACATATAAAAACAATTTCAAATTAAGCTATAACACTCAAATAATGTTTGTTCGATTTTTTATTTTTTGAACTTGAAGTTAAACTACAATTGTTCGAATTCAAACATTATTTTCAAATTACGTGATTATAGTATGTCTCCACGGCGTTAGGTTATTTGCCTACTGAATAATATAAATTGTGATTAGGAAACCAGAATAATGTATAAATTTTAAATATGCTCTTGTTTGCTAGTAATGTGGACCATACACCTTAGAGAGAGAGAGAGAGAGAGAGAGAGAGAGGAGAGAGAGAGAGAGAGAGAGAGAGAGAGAGAGAGAGAGAGAGAGAGAGGAGGAAATCATGCTAAGGGTTTTGAAGATATATTCTTTTGGAGTTATTTCTAGAGAACAGCTTATGTGACTCTCTCTCTCTCTCTCTCTCTCTCTCTCTCTCTCTCTCTCTCTCTCTCTCTCTCTCTCTCTCTCTCTCTCTCTCTCTCTCTCTCTCTCTCTCTTAAGGTGTATGGTGTGGAATTTTTAGAGTAAATTTCCTATTCCTCGCAGTTGCTTATCCCTGAGCTCTGCCAAGACCCTTGAACATTGAAAAGAAGCAATATAATTTTTCTTCAGAGCACTCAACGTTTTAGGATAATTTCTTCCTCTCCTTAAGGGCTTTTCTTTCTTTCGACAGACTTTACTTTTAGAAATATCAAACGATGTCTATGAAAAGAGTTTGCAACTCTTGTAGGGTTCTGCGGAATTAGGACTTAAATATGCAATGAAAGTCTCTAAAGATGTTGCAATGCTCTTTATTGATGTGACTCTCACTACACGTTA
This sequence comes from Palaemon carinicauda, assembly GCF_036898095.1. NCBI lineage: Eukaryota > Metazoa > Arthropoda > Malacostraca > Decapoda > Palaemonidae > Palaemon > Palaemon carinicauda. Next base: position 29,859,680 of record NC_090725.1, on the reverse strand, counting down.
AACATTTCAACATATTTTCTCTCAAAGCCTTTCAATGGACACCAGTGATCCGTCACCAATTCCTCTCTTAACAGCCAAAGGAAACTACAACCTTCCCCACCACCATGCAGTTGGTGTGCCTTGGATGGCAACTGTTCATAAAAAGACCAACATGTTACATACTCTCGTCTCACAACAAGAAATCCACAGAATACGCAGCCCCTCCTCTATGGTATTTGATAGAACAACTTTAAAAAATCAAGAATCATTTAATTGTTTCTATGTATGCGGGTACATATTGTAAATGCTCTCCAGAATTTTCAGAGAATTATTTTCACAAATATTGAAGATATACACTTGGCCAGTTTATCGTTATCGTCATCGTCATCATCATAATCACCACTCAAGAATACGTAACTTCTTCATATATTGTGGTTCGTTACCAATTACATCCAAATCCTGTTGAGATATGTAATCAAATTCCTTAAATGTAAACCAGGTCAGTAACAATCTATCCTCAAAAAAAAAGAAAAAAAAAATCTTCAGAAGTAAAAATTACAGCCTAAAATTTGAGTACAAAAGACGTCTTAGATAGCTAAATAATAACAGTATAATACAAATAGAAATGATACAATTATCTATAATTCACAACCATACCAAGACTAATTAATGAACACTTCCAAACACGTAGTAAAGCTTGAGGGGCACTCAGTAGAGTGCAGACCTCCACCACGCCAGCTTATTTCGTGGTGGAGTGGGTTTTCATACACTCTAATCTAAAAAAAGTTTGAAGTCCAAACTTATGGCTAATTACATGATATGGATGCTTTGTTTGTCCGTAACCTTGACCTTTGACCTTCCAAATTTCAATCATTTATAACTTTTTACATAACTGTTTAAAATCCCTGCAAGTTTCATTACTTTACGATTGAAATTGTGGCTGTATGGCTGATGACCCGAATTTTAACTTATACTTAATCTTAACCATACACTCGACCTTGATCTTTGACCTTAACATATATTGAATTGCGTTGAATTTCCTACACTCAAATAGGAACAAAGTTTGAGGTCTCTGTGACAATGATATCCAAACTTATGTCTGATTACGTGAATTGGACATTTTGCTTGATATTAACAATTTAATATTTTCTATATTTTTGTATAATATTTAATCCCTGTAAGTTTCATTACTCCACAATTAAAATTCCGACCAGGAGGTTGTTCACAAACAAATAAAAAACAAGCACACAGACAGGGGCGGAAACATAACTTACTTCCAACTTCATTGGCGGAGGTAAAAATAAATCCAACATTCAAACAGGACTCCTTTTCTGCTGTATTTAATAAGTAGGTCAAGACATTTTTCACTGACCTACCTCATCTAACATAAACAAATATTTGCAAACAACTTTTATTTATTCCAACCGTCTTCCTCGTTAAAAATAATCAATACAGTAAAAATCTCTCTCTCTCTCTCTCTCTCTCTCTCTCTCTCTCTCCTCTCTCTCTCTCTCTCTCTCTCTCTCTCTCTCTCTCTCTCTAAATTTTCTATTTATTCAATATATATTATTTGGGCAAAACCAATTTAATACATAGATGTAAACAAGGGATCTAGTGAATAATTCTTGAGTCATTTAACAAATGACTTAAGGGTTTGGATGAGTATATAGGATAGTAGAAAGAGAGTGTCTCCTTATAAACTTTTGAAATTGAGTCATCTCTACCTCTTTGAAAGACTCATCAATAAAAATGAAAGCATGAATATTTCCCTCAAATGTCCATCAACTAATTAAAGACAAAGTGTCTATATAGGAATATCAAACCAAAATAACTATGTATTGTGTTTCTTATTGTAAAACTATAGATTATTCATTCTAATATTTAAACAAGAGTATGATATATAATATTGAGCCTGGAAATCAGTTTTCTCCATACTAATGGAAAAAAATCATTTGTCTAAAGGATAACCACTATGAATTATTGATTTGTATATATCCAAAAGTAACACTTTTTATACATGTCTCAACAAACATTTACATATTCCTATGAATTCAATTTCAATCTCAGCTATTCAATAAATTTATGATAAATATTTTCATAGGTTCGAGGAGTAGGGTGAATATATTTCACCTAAATATACTTCGTTGTTTTCCTGCTCAATATAACAACAAACATTGCACCATTCAAAATATTTCAAGACATTTCCATGAATTTAAATATTACCATTAGTCTGCAAAACTTCAGTTACAACAATATCTTCATGTTTCTACTAATCTTTTTTTTTTGTATACTCCTTAAAGATTGATCGTATTTTGATTTATATTGTCTTGTATTTAGACACACGTCCTATATTTTCTCCATAGGTAAATATCGTGAGCTACAGCTATATATCTCTATCGTAAAGGTAAAAACAAAAACAAAAACAAAAAATATTCATATAAAACCATATTTGCTACCTTGTGGATTAATGAAGTATAAAAGTGAAACATTATAAAGTACTTTACTATTCTGTTGTGAAATATTTTGTGTATTTTTTTTTGTCATATCCGATTTGGCCATTGAATATGGTGGCAAATAAATAAGGAACTATATTAATTTATATCTTAACACGTTTTCACCTGGAATAACAAGCTATGAAGCAAAATCAAACTCATTATTTATACATTATATATAATTTCATTCATCGTTTACATAAAAATGTATTTTGATAATCGAGTTTATACAATGACTTCAGCCATTTGCTAATCATTGAAGATAAAGAACGATATTAAGGGGTCCTTCACCATTGACAATCTCACACGTAGCAGCCTATCACAGAATCACTCGTCGGTTAAATCCCAACATGTGATCTTGAAGGATTTCCTTTTGCACTATTTCCATCTTGATGGAAAAGGCAAATCGCACAGGATATTTAAATCGTTTGAACTAAAATGCCAAGTCTCCCGGAATGACGTGTTCGCCATTAAATGGCTTTGATGTTATATAAATAGAAGGGAGATTTTCTTTGGACTCAGACAGTAAGACGTACGAATTTTTCTGTTTAATATGTGAGATTTACATATATATATATATATATATATATATATATATATATATATATATATATATATATATATATATATATATATATATATATATATATATATATATATATATGTATATATATATATATATATATATATATATATATATATATATATATATACATATATATATATATATATATATATGTATATATATATATATATATATATATATATATATATATATATATATATATATATATATATATATATATATATATATATATATATGTGTGTGTGTGTGTGTAAGTGTTTGTGTGTGTGTGTGTTTGTGCGCGTGTGTGTACGTGTGTGTGTGTAGTTTTTTATGGCGATTAGTTAGATTAATAAAAAGTTTCATAATTAGTCCAATGTACATACAAAATAGAAATAATAATTGCCAATACGAATGCTTAATTATTATCTGGCACTCGAGCACAGGAGAGAGAGAGAGAGAGAGAGAGAGAGAGAGAGAGAGAGAGAGAGAGAGAGAGAGAGAGAGAGAGAGAGAGAGATGGGTGGTTACAATAAATGAAAGATTATTATGAAATCATACCAAGTATTACACATTGGACGGTTGATCATTCGGATGGAAGATTCATAAGATGACAATTATTCAAGATATGTCTCTAAACGGACATAATATCTTACCGTTAAAGATAATATTATCATATGATAAAATAAAATTACAAACAGTGTACATTTTAAAACTACTTTTATTGCATTTAATGTTTGCTCAAGTTCCTCATATATCAAAATTCCTGTGAAAAAGAAAAATATCGTTGAAATGCTTTGGTTTAGCTTTTACATATTAAAAATTCAGAATTATTAAGAACAACTCAATAAAAGATTTCATATAGTTCTCAAAAGTAAAAACGTACATTAAACAGGATATAAAATATTATCAAAAGATTTACCATCGATATGATATTCCTTACACTGATATATTAATTTTGAGAATACCTGAATGTGATTAACCGAGAAGAAAATCTCGAACTTGATTCAAGCAATTGATTAACATTAATCCTGTTAGGACACAGTCCCCTCTCTTACTTGTTTTGATTCCTCAATTAATTCTGTTATTCTTAACGTACAACAATTCTCTGTAATTCTCATTTTATGTTCTGCTCATGACCATTTCCTTTCTTTACATGATAGTGTATTATGTCTCTAAACGGACATATCTTACCATTAAACGTAATATTATTATAAGATAAAATAAAATTACAAACAGTGCACATGTGAAAACCACTTTTATTGCATTCACTGTTTGCTCAATTTCATCATATATCAAAATTTCCGTGAAAAAGTAAAATATGGTTGAAATGCTTTGGTTTAGCTTTTAAATATTAGAAATTTAGAATTTTTAAGAACAACTCAATAAAAAATTTCATAGAGTTCTCAAAAGTAAAACCGTACATTAAACAGGACATTATATATTAGCAAAAGATTTATCATCGATATAATATTCTTTGTACTGATATATTAATTTTGAGAATACCTGAATATGATTAACCGACAAGAAAATCTCGAACTTGATTCAAGCAATTGATTAACATTAATCCTGAAAGGACACAGTCCCCTCTCTTACTTGTTTTGAATCAGCAATTAATTTTGTCATTCCTAACGTACAAACATTCTCTGGAATTCTCATTTTATGTTCTACTCATGATCATTTCATTTATTTTACAAGATAGAATATCGTCTACTTTACATCTCACTCGTACCATTATTGCTTTTTTCTGCCTCCTAGTGTTATTTCCATCATTTTTTTTCCATGGCTCTTTGGTTTGTAATTAGCTTTTGTTCTATGGCATTTGTAACGATCTAGTTTTCTGATTTCATAAAGTAATACCTGTAGTACAATATGATTAAAAAAAATTTTTTTGGCAGAAAGTGATATTTTACATTTCATAATCTTATTTTATTTGTCAAAACCTCTTCGTATGCTTATCATTTTTTTTACTTACGATCTCACGAGATAAGGAAGCAGTTAATGTATGTGCTCATTATGTATATTCATTAACAATCTGTACAGTTCGCTCATACCTCTTATTTGTTGTCTCTTGGTATTTTCATTAAACATCATCTCTGTTTACTTATATTCATTGTTATTCGTACATTTTTGCTTTCTGCATTAAAATCTTTTATAATATTTTACATTTCACTCAAGAGTCAATAAACAGAAGTATGTCATGTGTAAATCTGAAATTTTTAAGGTATTACAAATCAATAATCATTTATACATTGCCGAAAGCCAAATGATTAAAAACTTCTTAGTATCCTCTAGATAAATTAGAGATATAAGATCTTATGTCTAACTCCTTTCTCAGCTGGAGATTTGTCACTATCTTATATAGTTTTAGGATTGCTCTAGTTCCTATTTAAATTTCATTAAAGGTTTTAAAATAATAATAATTTATTCCTTGCTTCAGAACTGCATTCATTACAGGTGAAATTTTGAGAGAATCAAGAGCCTTCCCATAGTCTATAAATGCTATATTTGTGGTGATTTGGCTAACTGTAGATTTTTCCCTTTGTTGTAGAATACCAATAGGCAGAGCCTGCACACATTTACACACATGTACATCTATTAATAATGAAATATATATAAATAAATAAATATATATATATATATATATATATATATATATATATATACATATATATATATTTATATATATATATATATATATATATATATATATATATATATATATATATATATATATATTTATTTATATATATATATATATATATATATATATATATATATATATATATATATACATATATGTATGTATGTATAAATATATACATATATATGTATATATATATATATATATATATATATATATATATATATATATATATATATATATATATGTGTGTGTGTGTGTGTGTCTGTGTGTGCGTGTGTGTCTGTGTGCACGTTTGTTTCTGAGTGTAGAACATAAGATTTCTGCTTAATGGCACTATATGCTCCCTTTCTAGGAGAGTGAAGACAAAGTTTGAAATGCCTGGTTTATATAAGGTGATATTTATAGTCTCAACTACTCTGATTTTCTTAAAAATATTCCTTACGACTTTTGGTGAATGTTCTTGCCATCTCAACGATGTTATCTAAACGTACTCCAACTTTTGCCGTGTATATTTGATTTTTCAGTTTGAAAAAACAAAAAATATATTCTTTTATACCTTCTTACGACCTCAACGATGTGGATGGTTGTATCCATTGTTTTTATATATGTTTTTAAACCTTTCATTTTTGTGTGGATTGAAGAAAAGTAAAAATCAGTCTTTTTTGGTTGATTACGAGGACTAATATTTCCAAAATTCAGGTTATTCCCACACATTAAATATAATGAAGTGAATTACATCAAAGGATACCAGTGACAGACACAATAAATAGTTACGGATATATACAGTAGTTTTTATTGCTTTAATAAAATTTTACATTATTTAAAATACCCATGATAATCCATCGGATAATAAAATTATATTTAAATCTCTATTTTCTAAAACAAACGTAAAAACACTAGTGTCTCTTTGCAAAGGAAGATGATAAAAGTATACATATTAAAAAAAAAAAAAACAATCAATCAAACGAGTTTGAATCTTACCTGAATATCTGGGCGAGTTCTCCATCAGCAACTGGTTTGCAGGTAATTAGCAACGACCCCGGCTGACTGATTGGCTATCACACAATCATGGATGCTGTCTGGAGCAACTTCCATAATAAAACGTACCAATATTTATCATAATAAAAGGATCAGTAACTTCATTTATCTAAATTGAATCTAAGAAAATGGAGAAGGTTGAACATATATTAATTAATGGGCTTTCAACTGTACAGCGTCGATTATATTTCCGTCTTATGAATTGTGTATTTGATCAGTGAAATTGTCTATGTATATCCTGTTTGAACGTAGATCTAAGAGTTTGGAATATACAATCGCTAGTGCTGCTGAAAATAGTTGTAGAACACTAAAAAAAAATATATTATGCATAATAATATTTTTTTTTTTAACCAAAGAGACGTAACACGGAAACAGAGCCAGTCGTATCTGTTTCTTTAATTACATATCCAATGTTGGACTTGATGAACAAAATATTTTTACAAACCGGCCGGCTGTGGAATAAAAGCATTTGGGTCTTTTTACCTCCCCACCAAGTTAGAAGCCCAGCAAAAGTCAGTACCATAATCTCTTGCTGAATATGCTACGCATCGGAGATTGGATTCCAGGCCACTGACTGTGTACTGTGGAAAACGAAAATAGAATCACGAAATACAAGTAAAATATAGTGGATAATGAATATGACTCGCTATTGAAGGGTAGAAAATATTTTAGGCGTATATACCTGCCATATATATTTTTATATCAGAGAGAGATATACAGTACTGAAGGGACACTTGCTTTTCAAAATTTTTTTTAAATGGGTTTTTAAGAATGAAATTCATAAATTTCCATAGGTTGGTTAGGGTTCATACAGCTAATCACTGTAAATTTTTGGTAACAGAAAGAGCTATGATACACAAAAGCAAAATACATTGATGAAACTATTTAGATTGCTTAACATTATGAATTGTTCATTGTGTTAAGTGATATACTTAGATTACATAATTATAAGAAATTTCCATTTTAATTTTTTTCTGCCCTAATTATTAATGGTGCGTTTTTCAGTACACGGGAATTCAGAAATTTTATAGTGTCGAGTCAAATTTACACAACCATCACCAGAAAAATTAGTCTTTTTCATTTATATCTAGAGATAACACAATTAGTCTTACGAAACCTTTAAAGACTTAAGCTATTTGAAGTATATCTTTTATATATATTTGGGCTCAGGCCATGTCGTCCTGATGGAAGTTCCTAATAGGTAGCATTCTTGGGTATATTTGACTTCAGTGATATTCCCAGAGAATTTTACCCTAAGGTATCCAGAATTCTAACTCCTGGAGCGAATATCCCTAAATAATCTCACAGGGATATCGCATAATATCAGAGGACGTGTTCTTGACACGTCACATAGCTATCTTCACCCTGAACAGTATTAACGCTTCGAGGGGTTACAGTAACAATAATCTGAAACGAAAAGGAAAAGGGAGCCGCTCATAGGGCATCTCTCTTATTCCGTTTCCAGTGTGTATCTGATGAAGGCGGTAGCGCCCTCTTTATTCCTTTTCGTGTAGCTCTACTACTCGGTGTTTTCCCTTGTGTTATCTCGTTATTTTGGATTTAATTCAACATTTTTTGACTTCTCCGGCCTCTTCTGCCTCTGGAAAGTTGAGTATTATCTTTACTATGTATAAACGTAAGCTCTTGTCGTTTTGTATTAAATAAAAAGTGATATTAACGTAAACAAGAGCTGTTGCCTACCGGAGGCATCCTGGATGCTATCGCTCACTTTTTATGGGTCATTTAGTTAGCTAGAGCGACGTTCCCGGTTTGTTTTGCTTTAATAATCTAGCTATTTAGCTCCTCTAGGAATGCTTATATAATGCCGTTAGTTTTTAGTTCGGTGTTTTAGGTAACCGATCTTGCCCTTCGCGAGGCTTAGTAGCCTAGGCGTCTGGCCCTAATACTTTCATGCATGATATAAGTTTTTCCGAGTGTTACATTATTGAAGCTTTAAGCAAATATTTTATACATGTAAGATATTGTTGAATGTTCTTTCCAAGATTGTATACGAGAGAGTTTCGGTGAATTAGGTAATCGATTCTTACCTTACCTAGGCTAGTAATCTAGGTACAGTAGTATACTTTCGCACATCCCCGATTGTTCTTTTCTCCTCCGGAGGCAAAGTTCAATCCCTCTCTCTCTCTGAGTAAGACTTTGGCTTAATCCTAGTGGTTCTATCTGTATAATAATTCAGGTATAACTATTCTAGGATATGTCTGTTCTGACCTGATAACCAGAGTGACTGGTTTTTTGGGTTAGGGCAGAACATCAGATTTTCTAGTCTGTGGTCTGCTTCTTCCTAGCATAGAGAAGGAGTCTCCTTTGCTAGGTTAGGGGAGGACACTGGAAGCTTTGCTTCCCTAGTCCACGACGAAAGGATTCTGTAAGAGATGATTCCTTCCTCTAGTGGCCTAGCAGACTGTCCTGTGTTGTTTTTCTTGGGCTGGAGAATTAATTTTCTCTGTTGCCCGGCGAAATAACTTCACCCAACCTTGTTCTGGCTGGGAGGAGGATAGTAGGTATTGCCAGTCTTCCTCCCTAATGGACAACTCTAGGTTAGGATGAGCTTCCCTAACTGCTGAGTGTGTTTCTTGCTAGAACGAAGTTTATAGGACCCTTATCCCTTCCCCACCTCTCTTTCTTTTATTATTTTTAGGCCTCAGTCCTACTTCCGTACCTAGTGTAGGTTAGGATGGAGGACCGGCTCAGCTCTCTGCCGGCTGGCAATTATGTATCAGCCGGCAGAGACCCCTTTTTCTTTGCAGATTGAACCCCAGATCTCCCTTGGTCTCCCTTCCATGTCTGCCGGTAGAGCCCGGAAGGCTATGGATTCTTTGGAAGCCTGAATGTTATATTCTCCCCTCATAAGTTCACACTTTCAGGATGGAAGGTCGTACGGCAATGCCGCCTTATAACCTTACATCCATACTGTTTCTCTGACTATTGTGTTGTACCCCTAACCTGGCTGCCGGCTTAACAGCCGACAGCCAGGCAGGTGGAGGTTCTCTGGCTCTTCGCTACTGCCGGCGGGCATGGGTATTATTACCTTTGCCTGCCGGCAATGGAAACACAGCCCGAATCTGCTGGCCACTACAATTAGCGGCTGGCAGCCAGGTATCAGTATTTTCAGCTGTCGACTGGCAATGATTGCCGGCCGGCACACAGTTGCGAATCAGTGGGCTGCCACCTATTAGTTAATGGTAGTATATCTTTGAACTATACAGGGGTAGATGCCGGCGCGTGCTGGCCAGCACAACAGCATGCGATGTACAGTAGTTGCTATATTTGAAGTGTAGCACACACTGCATTAATAAAACTACAGTACAGAGTTTGTGATAACACTAAAGTTCTTCATCATACTTAATGTTAACTTGTACAGCCCTTTGTTGAGACCGTATAATATATAGAAAGTAAGTTCTTTCTGTATTCTTTCTATCCCGTATATTAAAACTTTACCTCAAGGTGTGAACTAAACCTTAAATTTCCGTTTAGGAAATTACATAAGGTATTCTAGAATAGAAATAACCTTAGTTTTAATATCTTGGGAGGTTTCAGCAGTTGACTGAACAGGAAATACAAGTATGCGTCTTTCCTTCTTTCTTTTATAGCTTTTCTATATAAGCTAAATGTTTCAATATAAGTGAAAGCCTTCACTTGATACTCATGGATTTTTCTTCTATTTATAAGAGGACCATCCGAAGTGCGGGAGTGTGTTCTGTAATGTCCGCAGTAAGAACTTCTGTGGACATCAACTTTGCAGGAGGCACGCAGCATGCACAGTCTCCAGAGGTGATCTCCGGTATTGGGACCCTCAGGTTTGTACAGTTTGTTCTAACCTGATTACCGAGGCTTTTGACGACCCTAAGTCGACGGAGTCAAGAGATGGTGCCAGGGAAATGTTATGGTCCTGGGTAAGGGGTTTTTCAGAAAAACACCTCAGGCCCCTACTTTCCCAATGAGAAGATGAGGGCCTACCTTTTCCCTAAAGCATCGGCTGATGCAATCAGCCCCCAGCCTCAGGTGGAGATACCAGCTGCCCAGAATCCGGTAGATTCAGAAGTCTCGGCCGCCCTTCAAGACATCCAATTGGACGATATGATGTCGGAGGTGTCGGATTCTACTGAGAAGGACCTTCTATGAGAAGGTCAGGAGGAGGACCTGTTCCAGGCTCCTCAAGTAGAAGAGGAAGAAATCGACGAGGTGTTGGTGACATTGATTCCGGACCCAGAACCTGTTCCCTCTACATCGTCTGCTATCCCAAATGAACTGGGAAGGACTCTTTCTTCCATTGTTGAGATGATCCAACAAATTCAAAGGAAGAATGATGAGAAGGAAGCTGCAATGAAACTGGAGATACACAGACTTGCAGCATCACGTGGGCCCCAGAAGCGGCTCAGCGGGAAGGATCTTCCTTTGTGCTCGGATACCAATCCTTGGAGGTATGCCGAACACATGCCAATGACAACCGGGAAGATCGTGATTTAGGAAAAGTTGGGAGCAATTCATCTGGAAGAAGTGGAATTTGGGCCCAACAGAGATTCTTATCCGGACTGCTATGTCCGTCTTAGGAAGGAGCCAGCCTAAAAGGAGGAGACGAAGCCGAAGGAGGTCATAGTTTTTTACCATAGTAAAGCTCAGGCGTTACTAGGGGGCTCGATGAAAGAGAGGGGCTTCACTAACTCAAAGGTGCCCGCCTTGAGTAAGAAGCTTCCCTCCTTTGTGGCCTCTCCTACCAGAGCCTTTCCCTTCTTGGAAAAGGGATATAAGGCAGCCTTAAAGACAGAGGAGGCAGGGAAACCATGCCCCTCCTTGGAGGAGTGCAAGCCGTTATCTCTGACCTTGCCCTTGGACCAAGAAGAGTGGAAGGACGTACACCTTACCTTCTCAGTCGGAAAGCTGGAAGCTGATATTGCTGAACGTCAGTTCGGTGAGGCACTTCCAAAACTGTCGGAGGTTCTCTTGCGTAGAGAGCAAGAAACGAAGGAAAGACTTGCGGCATCAATGTCGTTGCAAACGACACTAGAAACGATGGCAAGTGACCCCAAGAACCATGACATGTTCATGGATGTGGCCAAAACCCTTCTGGCCACAGTTACGAAGGATCTCTCTAGCTTTATTATAGCTAGGAGAGCCTGTAGAGAGTTCGTGTTCGTCTCGGCTGCGGTGAGGCACGAACCGAGGAGACTCATCTCCTCTCGTGTTTGGGGTAAAGACCTCTTTCCCAATGAAGTGGTTAAAGAGGTAGTAGACAAGGACGCCACAGAGAATAGGAACCTTCTCAAAAAGTGGGGCTTAGATCTCAAGAGAAAGTGTTCTCCGGATGAGGGTCCCCAACCCAAGAAGAAGACAAAAAGGCCTAGGCCATCCTCTCGGCCGGCTAAACCCTACCGACAGCAACATCTACAACAACTTCCTGTGACCGCGGTGCCTCAGATAGTGGCACAACCTCCAACCACGTACCAGCTGGTACCTCAACAAGTGGCGACACAGTTGCCAGTTTTTAACCCAGCCTTCGAAAGGCAGACTTCTTCCTTTCGTTCGAGAGCTAAAGGAACAGCCAAAGGTTTTTCTAGACGCCCTTCAAGAGGAAAGTGATACAGGGAAGGACGCATTCAAGGAGGCAAGGCCTCAGGTCCACAACAGCAAAAGTAAGATACTTCCAGTAGGAGGGAGACTACAGCTATTTAGGGATCGCTGGACCTTGATCCCTGGGCCCACAGCCTAATTAAAAATGGACTAGGTTGGAGCTGGAGCAGTCCTCCACCTCAATTTCCTCAATTCTTCCAACATTCATCCCCCGTTCTGAAAGAATATGTCAGAGAACTCTTAGACAAAAGAGTAATCCGGAAAGTTAAGTCCATAAAATTCCAAGGAAGGCTGTTTTGTGTTCCAAAGAAGGACTCAGAAAAACTCAGAGTCATTCTAGACTTGTCACCACTCAACAAGTTCATAGTGAACTACCCAGTTCAGAATGCTCACGCTTCAACACAAAAGGACCCTACTGCCCAGAAGGGCATATACTGTCTCTATAGACTTGTCTGACGCTTATTGGCACGTTCCAATGAATCATCACCTCTCGTCCTACCTAGGCCTCAAGTTACATAGAAAACTTTACGCCTTCAGAGCCATGCCTTTCGGGCTAAACATAGCCCCAAGGATTTTCACAAAGCTCGCGAACACAGCCGTCCTTCAATTACGCCTAAAGGGGGTCTAAGTAGTAGCCTACTTGGATGACTGGCTTGTGTGGGCAGCATCCAGGACAGAATGCATGCAAGCTTCTAAGATAGTGATCCAGTTCCTGGAACATCTGGGATTCAAGATCAACATCAAAAAGTCTCGACTTTCTCTAGTTCGAAAATTTCACTGGTTGGGAATCCACTGGAATTTGGAGTCACATCAACTTTTTATTCCGGGTAAGAAGAGGAAAAAAATAGCAGGATCTGTCAAGAGACTATTGAAATCCAAACGAATATCAAGACGCGAACAGGAGAGAGTGCTGGGCTCTCTACAGTTTGCTTCGATAACAGATCCAGTGCTAAGAGCACAGCTTAAGGATGCAACAGGAGTCTGGAGAAAATACGCATCAAACGCGCGAAGAGATGTATTAAGAACACTACCGACTTGACTGTGAACGCTTTTCAAGCCATGGTCCAATGCCAAGCAATTGAAGAAATCAATACTTCTTCAACCTCCTCCCCCGTCAGTAACTATCCACACAGACGCTTCAAAGGAAGGCTGGGGAGGTCACTCTCATCAGATGAGAGTCCAAGGAGCTTGGTCCAATCTTTTCAAGTCATTTCACATCAACTTTCTAGAAGCCAGGGCAGTATGTCTGACACTAAAGAAAGTTTCTCCTCGCCACTCGACCCACATAAGACTGGTTCTAGACACCGAGGTGATAGTGAGATGCCTGAATCGACAAGGGTCGAGGTCAGCTCATTTCAACCAAGTGATGTTGGCCATATTCCGTTTGGCGGAAAGGAAGAAATGGCACCTGTCAGCAGTTCACATTCAAGGGTTACGCAATGTGACAGTGGACGCTCTATCCAGGTTTACACATATAGAGTCAGAATGGTCCCTTGACGCAGGATCGTTCTCCTTCATCTCGAGTCAAGTCCCAGAACTGCAGATAGACCTCTTTTCAACAAAAGGCAACAAGAAAATAGATCGTTACGTGTCCCCATACGAGGATCTGCTAGCGGAGGCAGTGGACGCTATGTCCCTGGACTGGAACAGATGGTCCGGTATTTATCTGTTCCCTCCCCACAACCTCCTTTTGAAGGTCCTCGATAAGCTGAGATCCTTCAAAGGGAAAGCAGCAATTGTGGCCCACAAGTGGCCAAATAGCGTGTGGTTCCCTCTGGCATTGGAACTACGACTAAAATTCGTACCGCAACCGGATCCATCCCTGTCTCAGCGAGTACAGAAGTCTACTGTCTTCGCTTCATCACAGAAAACACGGAACATGCATCTCATGATTTTCTCTCCTTAACGATGAGAAAAATATTCGGTGTTAAAAGTCAGTTTAGACTTTTGGAGGAAACCCGAAGACATTATGAGGCTTCAGGGAAGAAACAGATATCCCTTGTCAAGACGAAGAAACCAAAAAAAATTTCGACAGATTCCTATTTATCATTCTTCATTTACCTTCATGAGCAAAGTTTAGCAGCCAACCTAATTCTATATTTCAAGTCTGCCTTGACAAGACAGACACCATATGCCTTACAGGTCGACCTTTCTAACGACGTTCTTAATGAACTACAAAGGCCCATGCTAGGCTTAGCCCTTTAGCGCCTACAAAAACCCTTTGCATGGTCAGTAGATAAGATTCTTCATTGTGTATAAATAATGAACAATGAGGAATGCGCTTAGAAGGCCTTGAATTTTAAGTCATATTTCTGCTTGTACTCGCTTAGGGGGCCAGAGTTAGTGATATAGTGGCTCTCTCTAGAGAGGAAGGCCACGTCCAGTTCTTGGAGGGAGACCTGAATCTATTTCCAGACCCAACGTTTCTTACCAAGAACAAACTGCCCACCACAGGTGGGGTCCCTAGAGAATCTGCCCTCTGAAGGAAGATGCATTTCTATGTCCAGTGGAGTGCCTAAGGTCTATCTTCATAGAACTTCAGACTATATGGGAGGACAGCTGTTCAGAAGAGAAACCCTGGGTTCAAAGCTATCTATAACTAAGGGGGAAACTCACCCGTATTATTTGCAGAATGGATCCAGACAGTACACCTGTTAGTCATGATCCAAGGAAAGTTGCCTCTTCTATAAAATTTCTTTAATTATATGGACTTTGAACATCCTTGTTTGTACACGGGCTGGTAGTCATCCAAGGTGTTCTTTATGCACTAAGCGAAGCTAGTGAAGCAACTTAAGAGGTCTGTGGTAGCAGCAGGTAGAATTCTTTAACCATCTGTTTTAAATCTGCAAAGAACAGTGTAATTAAGTTGGGACGATTAATTAAGATGGTGCGTGTGTAGTCACTGTATGTTACTACACACTGAGCGATAGGCCACGAAAGTGTCCTTACGAACTGTTCCATTGACGTCGGTAAACTATAACATAATACGGACACTTGTGCCAAGCGTTTTTTACGCTAGTGTAAATAAACAGTATACAGACTATATAATTATTATTGATAATTTAATTGAAGTGGCAAATCTGTTTCTTAGACGAAACAATATTTTCTGTTGACTGTTTTTCTTTATGCTTTGACGCATATCATCCACATTTTATAAATTTTATAAATGTTGATCTGATATGTACGTTTATTAAATTTTATTAGAAATGTACTGACCATTAAGATTAAATTATGGATATTTTTATCATGGTATGTCTTTTAAGACTGTTCCCTGATTCAAGCAAAGGGCCACTCACTCTAACCCTTCCTTAGAAGGGTTGACGTGGTACCCTAACGGGATCGTAGGAAATAGGCAAAATTTGTTCCTATGCAGATACTACAATTATCCAATAATCTATAAGAGTAGTCACATTGGGGAAGGTGTCACATATTCATACTGACATTGGTGACTTATACAAACTTTGCTTTATATTGTATAGGGCGAGACCACTATACAAGCTTGTCATTTTGTAATCCATAATTATTATGTACTCCTCGAGACTTTTTCAAGAGTCTAGTACAACTCTTCCCTGTAGGGGGCAGGAAGCACTAACATAATTCATGCTTAGATGAAATGATGTATGATGGTAACATCCTAGGTCTCTAGGTCTAGACGGACCAGGAAATACTTTCCTGAGAATACGGCACTGATTGAGAATCCACAGATATAGTAATGCTCTGATAAACTTCCATCAGGACGACATGGCCTGAGCTCAAAAAATGGATTTTGAGCGAAGCGAAAAATCTATTTTTGGGTGAGGTAGCCATGTTGTCCTGATGGACCAGCCCTTCCTTTTATTGTAAAAGGCCTTATTGACCCTTCCCTATAATACAGTATCTGTAGCACCTCGTATATTGCTACAAGGAATAAAGAGGGCGCTACCGCCTTCATCAGATACACACTGGAAACGGAATAGGAGAGATGCCTTATGAGCGGCTCTCTTTTCATTCTCGTTTCAGATTCTAATCACTGTAACCCCTCGAAGCATTAATACTGTTCGGGGTGAAGATAGCTATGTGAGGTGTTAAGAATACGTCCTCTGATATTATGGGATATCCCTGTGAGATTATTTAGGGATATTCGCTCCAGGAGTTAGAAGTCTGGATATCTTAAGGTAAAATTCTCTGGGAATATCGCTGTAGTCAAATATACCCTAGAAAGTTACCTATTAGGAACTTCCATCAGGACGACATGGCTACCTCACCCAAAAAGAGATTTTTTGCTTCGCTCAAAATCCGTTATATATATATATATATATATATATATATATATATATATATATATATATATATATATATATATATATATATATATATATATATATTATTTTCCCCTTATCAAGAGCAACAGTATTATTAACTTCCGATTTTCCACTTTTTAATAGATATGAATGAAAACTAGAGCTAAAATTATAAACGACGAATAACCTAAAACATTATAATTTTAAAATAGTAATACACATTAGAAGAGGCTTGTGGTTGAAAACATGAGCTCTGTAAAAAGTGTTTATAGAAAGAGTTAGACTTTAAAAATAGCAAAGTAAAGATTTCTTTCTCAGTATGTTTATCGTTGTGGTTTGAAAATAGGGTTTAGGGAAAAAAATTTCTATCACTCCTTTCTTTAATGGATTTACGTTGCAAGTCAGATGATATACATTTTTGCCATTATGTCTGGTAAGAGACGTGTTATTAAAATTTTGTCATATTATACATTATTTTTTTTTATGGATTTCAAAGAGAAATGCCAAAACATATTAAGGATGTAATTAAAAAAAAGACTAGGAATAGTATAATATATAGTAAGTTTCAAATTATAAATAGTTACTAAAAACATAGAAGGGAAACACATTGCCTATGATATGCCCTTGCAAGGGAAAGGAAAATTAGCTGGATACCTCCTCTTTATTCATATGCTCACCAGTGTTCAATTCCCCTTTCTAACAATGCTTGGATTAGGGAAGAACAGGCAGATCCTATAGATTACTTATTAGATAGACATATAAGCACTAAAACCAAATATCCTAACAGGAAGAGTGCGATTATCAACATAAGTTGAAAAAATTTTTAGAATGCAAATAGTTCTCGGGTTTCTGGACCACAAATCATGTCAGAACACAAACATTGAGCAATGATGGCACTAGGGATTGGGCAAAATACATGGAATTAGAAAGGAAAAAGTGAACTAACCCTCCCTAACAGAAGGTTAGTCAAATAATAATGATAATAAACCTATACTGACAGAATGTACCAATTCATTAGTCAAGCCAGCGATGGCAGATGCTTCAAAGTTATCCAGCTGGTATAAGATCTCAGAAGATTTAAATGCATGAGCCATCGGGTTAGGTACAGGTCACCAAATTTCTTATTATTACATATATAATTCTTCATACAAAAAAAATATCTGATAAATATATAAGGGAAAATTAAAGTTATTAAAATAGGGAAAAACTTTACTTCATATAGGGCTACTCGAAATTTTGGTTAGACTTTTTCATATAATACATAATGAATTGAAGAATATTACCCAAGTATATTAGATATATAAATTAAGGGTTTATTGATTTCTACTCCTCATAGCATCCAATATACTTTTCTTTCTAAAGAAGTAATTGACCAAAGCTTATTAGTTCCCTCATTACCACCTAGATGAACGAATTACAGGTTGTGTAATTACTTGTCAGTCAAGATA
>NC_090725.1:29831642-29836642 GCF_036898095.1 Palaemon carinicauda | reverse complement strand
AGAGGTGCTTCGTTATTAGCCTTGAGTAAAATGTTGGCAGTATTTATTGACAGAAGTCTGAAATCTCTGATTGCTTTGTTTCATTAAACCATACATAAATTTTATCGTATATCAATTATGGACATTTAATTTTATTTTCATTATGCCTAAACCAATTATTAAATATTACCTAATAATCTTCATCAAAGATTTTAGCTCTTTTAATCAAACGTTTCATAAGAAACAGTAAAAAAAGAGAATCTTGCCCTTGTTGAAATACCCTTTGTAATATTTTCTTAATTTAATTTTAATAACGCCTCGTATTGATTAATTTTTTAGCACAAAAGACTCAAATTCTGAAATGAAAAGTAAAAAAAAAAATTATATTAGAAAAGAATTCTATAGATTTTGTTTGTGTTGAGTAACTTGTGAATGGAAGTTGCTGACTTGAAAGCGTTCATTTTCCCTTCTATGGAGAGTTGTAAAAAAAAAAAAAAAAAAAAAAAAAAAAAAACAAATAATGAGGATAATGAACATAAGTGAACATAAAAGGCATACTATAGACGGAGCTAGGAGTAATTAATCTCAAAATCTTAATTATTGAATCGAAAAGAGATTAAAAAAAAAAACATCAAATAATGAAGTTAGATACATATATGGTTTCCATGTGCATAGTGCCAACCAATTAAAGCTAATTTTGCGTTTTGAGATGTGTAATACATGAAATGAAGGAGTATATAAGAGAGGGTTAGATGGCATAAAAGGGATTTTTATCAAGACTAACAATTACAATCACTCTTGTACATTGTCAAAAGTAGAATACCGATATTCTATAACAAATATTAATTGCAAACTTCAGAACAGTTCATCATCATACAAAGGAATGATTAAACTTAGTGAAAATATGAGAGGTGAAATATCGTATTACCAACAATTTTAAGTTGAATAATAAATTGGTAGACCAAGGCATTTGGTGCACCCCATTTATGGATGACCTGTACTGAATTTAAAGTGCCACAAATGTTTCTTGTTTTGGGTGATGGAAAATGACTATCACAAACTGAGAGTAGAAATGTTGAAAAAGGCTAAAGGATCTAGACTGGTCTTCCTGCTTGGGATTTAATGGTACTTTTCAAAGGATTCTACCTAGCCCTATGACACCTCTCTGGAAGAGAAACCTTAACAATGGAAATTCCTTGTCCCTGGAAAGGAAAACGCGCTAATAACAAACAGATATTTTACATTTGCTAATTTGAGAGAACCCAAGTGAATAGGAAATATGACCTTGTACTAGAAAAGTAAGATGGAAGTTATCGAATTGAATTTTTGATAACCAGAGGTATTTTAGAATTATGGTCTATCAAAATATTGACCATTTGTTTTAATAACCACAGTGTTATTATTCTGGTAATGGATCATGTTTTGTATAATGAATTTCAAATAAAAAATATGAACCAATTATATCTATATAAGAAGTTTAGCGTATAGTACCGTATAAACATATCATGTATCCTACTATGTAGCTACAAAAACAAAATAGGGAAATTCACGTAGACGAAAAATACAATAGCTTATGAAAGAATCATCTGAAATAATATTTTTTGGATAACGTTATAAACAATATTTGAATAGCATTATGTTAAATAAATTTCTATATCATTGGTATGTGAATATCAGAGGTTCTCGATAGTGAAATGTTTATGGAGTCCCAAGAAAGAATCTGAGCCAGATATAATAAACATTGCTTAATTCAAATAAACATAAGTCTAGAATCATCTTTGTAATCATTTTAATGAAAATCTCTTGCTAATAATTACATATATGATGATTAGACAAACTATAATATTGAATAAAAAATAATTACTAGTTACTGGATGCTGAGATTTTCTAGTCATAATGTAAACTAAATAATGGATAAATTACCTTGAAAAAACATAATAAATTATATCTTAAAACAGTGTGAGCAATCGGTGCTATTACTAAAGAACAAGATAAATATCCTTAAAAAAACTCAAAGTAAAACTTCTATTCTCCAACCAGTTGAAAGTCACACAACTTAAATTACATTGCAACATGAAACTTTTCCGAATTATCGAGTGACAATGGAGTTGCATGATGTTGGCCAAAGTCCAAACAACTTTGTAAAAAGCAGTTTTCGGTCTTATTGCATAAGTCTTGAGACCATTCCCTTCCTCTTTCCAAAGATTAGTTTCCTAGAAAACATCTCTCTCTCTCTCTCTCTCTCTCTCTCTCTCTCTCTCTCTCTCTCTCTCTCTCTCTCTCTCTGGACTACCGCTAGCACAAGTTTATTTACCTCCCTCAAGAATTGTGGAAACATTGGAACTGAAGTCTTCCATAGGTAAACTAAGCCAAACTAGAAACTATACTAAAAGCGAATATATATCTCCCACATATCATAAAGAGCAAGTGATTGGCTACATATATAAATATATGAATATATGTTTATTTTCAGTTACGCTTAGCAATTTCGTCAAATGTATAGAACTACGGTTGAGAGGTTTTGAAGTTATGAAAGGCCTAGGAGGGGTGGACAGGTTCAATCTGTGTGTCTGTGCGTGTGTTTGCATATCTTTTTAAGTATTTAACCGTCTTTTGGACGGGTCACTTAGGCTGGTATATATATATATTTATATATATATGTATATATATATATATATATATATATATATATATATATATATATATATATATATACACACACACACACACATATATATATATATATATATATATATATATATATATATATATATATATATATATATAGAGAGAGAGAGAGAGAGAGAGAGAGAGAGAGAGAGAGAGAGAGAGAGAGAGAGAGAGAGAGAGAGAGAGAGAGAGAGAGAGCAGCATATGCAAAAGAAATGGACATACGTTGCCTTGTGACGGCCCTAGATGTTAGCCCCCTCCTTGCTGTTCCCTTTCATTGGTGATAACTAGCAAGTGAAACTATATCTGAATTATTACTTGAGATAAAGCACATTTAACACGTATAACCTCTAGTACCTCTTGCTTGTCAATGGGCCTACTTTGAAAATAATGATGGACCTAATGCTGGACTAATAATAAATGCCATGCCTTTACTCATCACCCTTCGGTTGCAATTTGATGTTCAGGTTTTGCTACAGTATATCAGAATATCTGACTAGGTGTTGCATCTATCTATCTATCTTGGTGCCATGTTTTTGACGTGGGCTATAAATTGCCTCCACCTAGCACTCTCCCAAGTTTTCTGTATAAAATATTCAGTTATTACATTCTCATTTACATCTTTACATCCTCCATTAATTTGTCCAAACACTTTTTAAGCCTCTACGTATTTAGGAACCTGTTACCGGCGTGGCTGAATGGTTGAATCCACTAGCAAACATTATTGCTCAAATACTTTGCTTGCTAGCAAACCCTTATTATCCAAGTTACATAGAAAACTCATGGCATTACCATTCTATCAAGCCTTGTTGGTATCATACGGTAAAAATAGAACTGTTTGATCCATAGAACGGCTATCATAGCCACTAATCTGTGATACAATAATGTTACCTACCTAGTTGCAGCTAAGCGTAACTCCTGTTGCCCAATTGTAGGATGGTCATCTGTTAGTACATCTGGCATCTTTGAAGAACTAGTTTCAGATTATGACCCTTAAAGTTCAACTAAAATCACGGACAGGACCAAAGTATGTTGAAAAAGCACTCAACGATATACTAATTTTTAAAATGCGATCAACTTCAAATATAAATTTCACTGGTGGCAGGATTAGAAATGATACCGTTAATAAGATTCAGAAGATAGTTGCTGATACCGACAAGAGAAAACTTGGAGAATTAAAACCGAAAATAGTAATATTCAATTTATTCAGTCTCGAAACATGAGTAGTTAATGCTTTCATTCCAAATGTAGAAAGGACGACAAGTCGGTTATTCAAGAGAGGTTCGATGGGTGGATCTACTCAATTCATGCTGAAATGTAAAGCAAATTTTTGCAGGGCTTTACATAATAATGTGGAAAAAGTTATGTTACGATGAGGGATGTATAACCTAATTGGTTGGTACCACAGGATCATCTGCTCCCACTATCGAAGGAATGGACATTTAAAAAAAAAATAAACAAATAAATAAAAAGACTGTTCTAGATTAATGACATATTGTGGAAAATGTATATTGGATAATGATACCATGAAATACAACTCTGAAGTGGGAAAATTTTTAAATTGATATAATAAATTGAAGAAATTTCAAAGCTTTAGATTTGGAACTGACAAGAATAGCGGAAAATATTAATCTTGGATACTAAGGAAGGCATAAATTGCCGATATATTGATATTGAATTTGGCAGTAATAAATCAATTCAAATAAGACAATTGATACATTATTTTTTTTTTAAACAAGGATTAATTACTATGACTATGACTATGACAAGGGTAAGATTGGCTGATATGAAGCAAATACACATGTTTTTTTTTCATATTCTGATAGAGGGTAAGTTGGGAGATAATTGCCTTTTCGTTGTCAAAGGCTATTTCCAGGTTCAAGATGATGAAAAGAACTAAAGTCGCCGCAAAGTTTCAGGGGGAATTATCCCCTACAGCATGATGACGTCATAACCAATGATGTTGTCACCCGCGTTAACAGCGGTCAAAATAAAGGGGATTAAAAATTAGTATAGTTTGAAATTTGTTAGGGGATCTATTGTGACCGCGTGATTGGGTATAAAGTCATCAATGGGTGGAGCCTATTTCGTCTGGAATCTTTAAAGCGGGTATAGTGTAACGAGTTTTAAAAATATGGCAATAAACTTCACGCACACAAATAAAAAATTGACTATCGTAAACTCTGAGAACAATTGCAGATATCTATTTTAGGAGTTCAGTTTGCTTACTCAGATGATTGACTTGGCAACAATCAAATTTCTTATTTTTGAGGATTTCAATCCTTAGAGGAAAATTGCATCAAATCATGATGCTTCAGTGAGCTATTAAAATCCTATCATTTGGTTAATAA
>NC_090725.1:29821642-29826642 GCF_036898095.1 Palaemon carinicauda | reverse complement strand
CTGCACTAAAATTACCTGCAATTTCCCGGATATTCCTAAGCTCTCCTTCAAGGAATTCAGGGAAACAGCCGCGCAGTTTTCCTCAAAACGCAGATAAAAATACATTGGATGATGATTACAGTAATGATGAACGTAATGAATTCACCTTTGTCGGTTTTCTGTGAATTGAAGATAATAAATGTACTGATGAGATCCTATAAATCAATATAATAAAAGATATGTCGGACAAAGAGGTAAAGATCTCGAAACCAGATTAAAACAACATTAATATAAAGTTCAAGTAAGTAAACCAAAAAGTAGTTTATTTCAACATATGAATGATCGTAACCATACTATTAATTGGAAAAACGCAGAAAAGAGATGTAATATTATAAGGATGTAATAAAACACTATTTTATAAAATCGTATTACAAAGAAAAACATGCAAAGCTGATAAACTACTAAAATAAGAGAAAAATGTGATGATTATAATTTTTAAATACATAATAAAGTGAAATAAAAAAATAATTTTGATTAAACGAAGTGTATATTGAGATTAGCATAAGAGATGGGTTGAATAGTTCCTAAACAAGATCAAGTAAAACTATCAGAAAAGACCTAAAAACCTAATAAAGAAAACATTGGAAATGAGGGTAAAATCAAAACAAAATTAAACAGAATTAGCAGAACCATCCAAAACATTAAACAAACAAAGAAGGAATGATATTCTTAATGACAATCAGACCAAGATTAAAGAAACACCAAAGAACGAAAGAACAATCAAATTCATGAGAAGAAGACTTGGAGAGAGATGCCAACAGATTCTTTCTTTAGTTGATAATTATGAAAATATAAAAAAGAGGATTTCTATTGAATGCTATACAATAACGATTTAAGAAACAACTTTGTCAATAGAAACAGGGTAAAGAAATCTTTAAAAGGCAAAAAAGCAGAAGATGGCCCAACATTTCATTTAATATAGATGGAGGATATTTCATACTCGTAAAACTAGCTGAAACATTACAACAAATGTTTGCAAGAAGAATCTATACCTACAGCTTGGAAAAACTTTATCACAAAAATCGATACACAGAAGACCTCAAAAATTATCGCCCGATAAATTGCCTCTCAGTATGTATAAATTATGTACAGAGATCAAGTTATATCGAATAGAAATAGAGGTAGTTTTACACACACACACACACACACACACACACACACACATAAACAAACACGCACACTCACATATACACACAAATACACACACGTATATATATATATATATATATATATATATATATATATATATATATATATATATATATATATATATATATATATGTGTGTGTGTGTGTGTGTGTGTGTGTGTGTGTGTGTTTTGTTTAGTTTATCTATACCTGATTTTCTGTTGATGATTTAGAAAAATCTTACTAAGTCAATAAGATAGATAAAACTAAACTAACATAATCGGTTTATCACAAATTTCATGATTCATAATATAAATTACTCTCATCAAATATTTATTAAATTCACCGAATAATGTCACTTATATACCTTTTGTGACTTCTCCTTTGATCTCAGTTTCTTTCCCTATCTATACTATTCTATTTGAATTGAATATGTATCTCATCTTTAGTTCGTTTTCGATATCACCCTTAAATTGTTCTGAGAAATAATGACCTCAGCCTACGATTACAAAACACCTGTATCTACCGTAAGTTGGAATGTAGAATTGAGAGATTTTTTGAATTGCTCATAGAGAGAAATTTCCCTGGTATATCAATTTTATAATGTGTACTCCTTTTAATTCTTCAGAATTTAGGTTTTTCAATTCTGAATGGATAATAGAATAAACTGACTTCTATATTCATGCACACTAATATTATAACATTAAGAAAATGTCCTGCAGTAATGTACTTGATCGGTTAAAAGATAACTTTCTTGATGCCATTTAAGAATCATAAACTTTGATCTAGCTGATCAGTTATATTATTGAACCATTAATGCATTATGAAAATGATGAAGTGATTAAAATAATAAAAAAAAAATTTCAGCCTCAATCCCAGCACTTTTATTTTTATTTTTTGCTTGGCTTTTAAAGGAATTGCGTTTTATCTTAGTGGAAAATCTCTCTCTCTCTCTCTCTCTCTCTCTCTCTCTCTCTCTCTCTCTCTCTCTCTCTCTCTCTCTCTCTCTCTCTCTCTCTCTCTCTTATTCGCCAATTCTCATTAGGCATTCTCTAAAGTTGTAGGTCAGATATCTTCCCTTCCAATATTCACTTAATTTGAATTACTGTGGTTGGTTGAATACTTCTCGGTGTGTATTAATCCGTCGGTTTCTATTTTTCATGAATACGGCAGGTATTTCTGAATTGAGAATTCTCGAGAAAATTAACGAAGAAAGGACTTGGAAGAGAGCAGGGAGGTCTGCAATGAGTATTGACGTCAGGGGAAAAAAGGGAGAGAAAACAAAAGGAAGGAGATTTTTGGTCTTTCTTTAGAATTCCTGAAACTGCTAATCCCCAAATTTCACCACTTAGCTAATTATGTCGGAGAGAAATTGGCGGACATTTGGTATTGGTTTTGGTAATTAAATCTGGATTATTCTTATTGCCAGTTTATTCCCTGAATTCGAATACGTTTCAAGTTACTGCCGGAATAAAATATTCTCTTTTTAATAAGATGCAAATGGCTAAGGGCGTAGTAGTTAAGACACTTACCAGCTATCTAGGGCAAGTTAAAATGCACAGAGTTAATAATATTAGAAATTGGAATTACATCGCATCCCAAGAGAGAGAGAGAGAGAGAGAGAGAGAGAGAGAGAGAGAGAGAGAGAGAGAGAGTACTATCTTTAATCTTGTTTTGTTCTTTCTACTTTCTGCTGGTCTCAGAGGACATAATAATAACTTCGTTTTGTAAACATATAGGCCTATGCTTTATATGGATATATTTATACATGTCTACTGTACTTTCGGACGACCAGCTTCATTATAAATCAATAAAAACACAATGGCTTGAATACAAATAAATGATCATCAAATATGAATGTATCAAAGAATTTTATATTATTAATGGATATAAACTAATTCAGTTGTTCTCTTCTTTAGGAAGCCTATGCAAAATCTAATACTGAATTACACTGTATATGCGACTGTACATATAATACCTTACACAAGTAAAATCATACACCTACCCATGCCACCATGTTGCATGAAGTGTATAGTAATATGATGTTTCATATAATTTACATAAAACATGCGATTCCTTTCATACATAACTCCATTAGTTGTTTTTTTCTTAAAAAAAATACTTGCTAACGAAAAAGTATGCCCCACATCATTAAATGAAAGTAATGTCTGTCTGAAAACTATGAAATAAGAAAAAATAAATAAAAAATATCACTATCATCAAGAGCTTTCGATTTTCCTCGTGGGCTTGAACATGATAACACTAAGAGGAATAAAGTGTGTCCACAAAGATTCTTCATAATATAGAAATCATATTACTAATACCCTTGATCCAATATCAGATTCGTTCTAAACATAACAGTATTTATCGAAGTAGTATACCATAGTGTATTTGTAGATTTCAGGTAGCCTGCTAATGATGGAAACTATTAAGTGAATAAATTTTTTCTATGGTTTGATGTAGTAAAATCAGATCCCCCTCCATGCACGGCAGTTCATGCATGACACAATAAATTTATGAAGACAATAGCAGTGTTAGATAAGGGTAGGAATGGACGACCATGAACATCTGAGGAAAGCAGCATAGATCGTATAAGACAAGCCTTTGATCACTCTCCTACAAAGCCAATATTATCTCTATTGCTGAGAGCCATTTACAGCCTCCTCATTCAGCACTACATTTAATCTTACATAAGAACTTGACGCTGTCAGCTTTTGAAATATAATTCATACATACACCATACAAAACCAAGAAAAACAATTTTGCAGTAATCCTGCAGATACGAAGCTCTGATGATGAAAAATTCCCCAACCGAGTTTGTATTAGTGTTGTGGGAACGTTTCAGGTTTCTGGAAACTGAACATATATAATATGAGGATCTTTTAATTAAAACATTCAAATGTGATTAGGGAACTTTCCAATGAATAATGTAAAGTGTAATGTGTAGTTTTAAATAATGTTCAATTATACCTTCAGTCCATTTTACTCCAACGAAACATGAATTACTCTAAATGATTACCTTGACATTTTATCAGAATATATGGTACATTTCGTTTCACTAATTCCGGTATATTGTAATAGGTAAGGCTGCGTTTAATAAAAGATAAATTGTTGGCAACACTACCTGTAAGACAAAGTTGCTGATATTGTAGATACCACCAAGATCATTTTTAAGAATTGTACGAAGTGCTTTATAGAAATATATTGGTATTTGCTTAACAGTACTTTGTAAAATTAATAAAAATGCTTAATGACTTTGTTTTATATGTAGCGTTAACAACAGCTTCTCTTTTACTAAACAGTTCATTAATTAAAACAATATACATCTGTCAGACGCCTTCTTAGCTTCCCATGAAGTTTACCAGAATTAGTGAACCAACTGTATCACAATTATGAAATCTCAATCCAACCATCATTTTTCAAGAAGATCCAAATTGAAATCTTAAAACATACTTTCCTTACAGGTTTATAGAACGGTCTGGCCCAACTACTTACCCACCTCGTTCATCAAAAATCATTTGCAAGGGCATCTGTAATTCTCAAGCAAAATATCACTGATGCCAAATAAAAGTAAAAATTTCCTCATCGTTTGATATTTTCCACTTCTACTGAGACATTATGGTAGCCTGTAACATATCCACCAAAATTTTGAAAAGATGATAATGCAAATATGACTTCAAAACAGAATATTATAAAAAAAATGTGTTATTAAAATTTCTAGTCACTCTACATAAGCTACCGATTATTTTACAAATGATAACAATTATGGGTTTTGTAAACAAGTACATGCAGAGAGAGAGAGAGAGAGAGAGAGAGAGAGAGAGAGAGAGAGAG
>NC_090725.1:29811642-29816642 GCF_036898095.1 Palaemon carinicauda | reverse complement strand
AAGCGTTTCTGTGAAGGAAACATATCAGATATTCTGATTAGTATGATTAGTTGAAGCTGGAACTAGTGTACACAAAACATCTTGTAATAATCAATTTTGAGATATGTAGCAGTAGTCAATAAAATTTTTACTGGTAAAAATAATATATTTTTCTTATCCCTTCATTATTCACATTGGTAAGTATAAAAAAGGGTATCTTTCCGATTTCTCGTAGATCAATATTCAATTGGATCATTAATATCACAAATATCTAATAGTATATATGTTAACATTCATGAGAAATAGATCCAAAAAATAATTCTAGTCTTTTATATACAGACATTCAAAGTCTACTATACAAACGGATTAAATGAAAATGTAAATATTCAATCGAAACTCATTTGGTAATCTTCACTGAATATCTACCTGATAATAATAATAATGATGTTAATAATAATAATAATAATAATAATAATAATAATAATAATAATAATAATAATAATAATAATAATAATAATAATAATGATAATAATAATTTTATTATATTTCATTACTTCTACTATTATTATTATTATTATTATTATTATTATTATTATTATTATTATTATTATTATTATTATTATTATTATTATTTTTATTATTATTATTAGTTGATTTACAGACCAGTGAGGAAAGGAAATAAGGAATCAAATAAAATAAAAGAGAAGTAATGAATAAATTAAATAAACCACTCTTAGAATAGGTGTCTCATATAAAAACTATAAAAATCGAATCATGTTAACCTGTTTAACATGAAAACATCAGCCTGGTTATTAAAATCTCTTCCAATCATTTCGATACATTTCCATTGACTTTTATTTCTTTATTTAATAGGCTAATAAATGAACAAATCAATATATAATATAGAAAGAGATAAAATGTCCTTTTTCAGCGACAACAATATATATTACGTAATGAAAGAGCCACTCTAATATTTGTCGAAGAAACCATGAAAGGCTTTTAAGAATATTTTCTGTAACTATATCCCATAAAATGACCCGAATAAATATTTGCTCTCTTCTCTCTGGATCTCCCAGGGAGGAAGAATTTCGAGGGACTGTATCATGTTGCGGGGATAGTGGAATGTTTTTCTTTCTCCTTTTTAGAACTGTAATGTTATGCTGCTATAACTGCTGGTTATTTTTTCTGCGTTTGCGGTTTTTTTTTCAATTTCATTATTATATTTACTAATAAATCATAATATTTGCTTACTCGAAAAAAGTATGGTATAATTTCCTATATAGGACATGTTTGCGTTACTTGAAAATCAAACATTTAAAGTGAACAGCGTTGGGTTAGGTCAAAATTTATTTAACTAGGCATTACGATATGTCGGGCACTTTTGACTGAAAAGCTGTTTCAATATATACAGGGCATGATTTTATGGTAGAAAATTAATTCATTTATTCAACTAGGGTACTATTACCATTCATGGTAGAAAATTAATTCATTTATTCAACTAGGGTACTATTACCATTTAAGGTACGTACTCTATTAAATTCTTCTACGTTTGTATATATATATATATATATATATATATATATATATATATATATATATATATATATATATATATATATATATATATATATACAAACGTAGATATATACATATATATATATATATATATATATATATATATATATATATATATATATATGTATATATATATATATATATATATATGTATATATATATATATATATATATATATATATATATATATATATATATATATACATATATATATATATATATATATATATATATATATATATATATATATATATATATATATATATATATATATATATATATATATATATATATATATAATTCAATAATTAGCATTATTCAATAGCTGGTCATAGATGCACAATAAAAAAACACTGTCTATAAAAGGATTACCTTTTGGCTACTGAACAAATAATGAGGAAGGCAGATGTACAAAAAAGTTCCACTACTTTATTTACATCAAATCCTACAGGACACTATCACATTATTATGTGTCAACACCCTAAAGAGCGTGCTCGATCAACCTCTATGTTTCCCATAATCAGATAATACATCAATACTAAGTTGTTTTAATTTAATGGCAATCAATTGATTCCTTTCTTATCGTTCATCTTCTATTTGCAAGACTTTTTAAAATACAAACATTCTTTCTCAGTCTCTATTTTCATAGAGTTTTTATGAAGGAATTATATCAGATATTCTGATTATTCGGATTAGTTGAAGTTGTAACTAGTCTACATAAAACTTCTTGCAATAACCAAATAAATAAAGAGTATTTGTCCACATATTAATAGGTCCACATACTTAGACTCCTACATACTCGTAGGTCTACATACTCATAGGCCTATATAATAATATGCCTACAGACTCGCCGGTCTTTGGTGGTGTAAGCCAGTATATTTAGCATTTGGAAAACTTTTTAAACGTTGTGCAAGCTGTATAGTGAGCCTAAGTAGTGGTGTAGACAATGCCGTTAGCCTTCTGAAAGCATGCTAACCGTTGTATACGCTGTTACAGCAAACGTTCAACTTAACACTTTTTCAAATATATCATAATATTTCAACAATGCCACTTGACATCCATGAACATTTGACTTGACTATCATTCCATAAACTAACTATTAGACTTCTACATGATACACAATTTTACTATCCTTATTATCCTTCACTTTTCTATTTATCCTTATTACATACAATATCTATACTGCCACTTTGGAAACACAATTTTGTTCTTCTCTTCAACAGTTTTTCTCCCTGATTAAGAAAGTTACAGTACCATCTGTATATATATATATATATATATATATATATATATATATATATATATATATATATATATATATATAACCCATACCACACTCTATAAACTACCCAATCTAATATAAAAAAACAAACATTCAATCATATATCCAGTTCCATATGTTAAGAACTCATCAACCCTTGCATATTTCGAACAAACCTTTAAACACCAAATCCCAAACCTTCTTGATAACATACTTTTACACATTATGGCTTTAACTAGGTCCATAGATGATGCATTTTTTTTTCACGCTTTCATAGATAACAAACCATATTCCGTCCATCAGCACAATTTTGTATTCCCCTATCTGGATCTATTTCCTTGAGTTATCTCAAGTTCGCCTTATAAAGAAATTATGATCCAAGAAGTGATTAGCTAAATACACATGGATATTTATCGGTCTGAATCTTTTCCACTGTACCTTCAAGTTGTCCAAACATACCTGCTTAAGCATGCTACCTCTACTATAATTTCTTGTTTATCATCAATATTAGACTTTATTTATTTTTTTTTTTTTTGTACTCAGGTTTTCGAAAGACTTCAAAGTCTTCTATACCATGAAGCATATAAGAAGAGATGGGTGTAATGAAACTCAAAATGAAAGTGAGTTTGAATACCTTGCTTGAAAGTCTTATATACAATGAATGATATAAAAATTAAACATACCGGTGAAATTGCCTTTGGAGACTTTATACAAAAAATGAGTTTGACCTCCCAGTGCCATTGGAATGAAAAGATTTGTTCCGAGGTCTTTGCTAAGAGGAAATTAGGAAAAAAGGCTTAGAAGTAAAACAATGGCTGGGAATGAAAATAAATTTATCAATCAAAAGTTTTCTTCGGACAATAAACTTTTATCAAGTATGTGCTGTTTACCTGTGAAAGGAACTCGTACATCAGAATAGGTGTTCGTCCTGGTTATGGTCTACATTTCTCTATTCCATCAATTGTGGTAAATAGTGAAGAAAATAGGAAGCGAGTGTGCTAAATAAAATAATTCAGGGAATATATAAAATTGACAAACTATAATAAATGTATACGAGTGATAATTCTTGTTGAAGTAAAAAGTGAAAAAGTGAAAAAAAGTAAAAAGTTAAAAAAAATGAAAAAAAAGTAAAAAGTGAAAAAGTGTAAAAGTAAATAGTGAAAAGGTGAAAAAAAGTAAATAGTGAGAAATAAAAAAAATGTAAGCGAAAAAGTGAAAAAAAGTAAAAAGTGAAAAGGTGAAAAAGGTAAAAAGTGAAAAGTGAAATAAAATGTAAAAATTCAAAAAAGTAGAAAGTGAAAAAAGTGAAAAAAGTAAAAAAGTGAAAAAGTGAATAAAAGAAAAAAGTGAGAAAAGTGAAAAAGAGAAAACGTGAAAAAAGTAAAAAGTGAAAAAGTGAAAAAAGTAAAAAGTGGAAATAAGTAAAAACCTAAAAAGTGAAAAAAGTCAAGTGAAAAAATAAAAAAAAAGTAAAGTGAAATAGTGATAAGGTGAGAAAGTAAAAAGTGAAAAAGTGAAAAAAGTAAAAAGCGAAAAAAGTAAGAAGTGAAAAAACAGTAAAAGGGAAAAAATTAAAAAAATTAAAAAGTGAAACATTGAAAAAAAAGTAAAAAGTGAAGAGGAGAGTGAAAAAGTGAAAACAGTGAAGTGAAAAAAAGTTGAAAAAAGTGAGTAAACCAAAGTGAAAAAAGTAATAATTGAAAAAAGTGAAAAAGTGAAAGTGAAAAAAGTGAAAGTGAAAAAGTGAAAAAAGTAAAAAGTGAAAGTGAAAAAAGTAAAAAGTGAAAGTGAAAAAAGTATAACCTAAACTAACCTAACCTCACCTGAGAGAGAGAGAGAGAGAGAGAGAGAGAGAGAGAGAGAGAGAGAGAGAGAGAGAGAGAGAGAGAGAGAGAGAGTTGAGTCCTAAAACCCCTTTTCCTTCTTCAATTATCAGTAATATTACAATATCAATAAACATTACTTTTCCATATACTCCTTTATGGCTATCCAAAAAACTTATGTATGATTAAATCAGCTGAATATTATTTAAGATATATCCAAATCTAGGCCAGAGTAGATAATAGAATTTTAATGAAAAAAAATATATAGTAGCAATTTTATAATATACCTTCATGTATCCAGTAGAATATCAAATAGTTTCCGGGCTACAGTAATTCAGAGTCAATTTATTAAGGGTCTGAAA
>NC_090725.1:29801642-29806642 GCF_036898095.1 Palaemon carinicauda | reverse complement strand
AAAAAAAAAAGTTAGCGGGTTGGGTCATATAGAGAAATAAGAGATAAACAGAGCAGAGTCACTATCTGGAAAGTTCATTATAATATCTCATTTGCCGATAAAGGTCATACATACCGCTTGAACACTAATTGAAAAGTATATTTATTCCAAATTCCATACTGTTCAAGCATATATTTTTCAACATCAAACTTTCAATTGAATATATTCTGGCTCGTGTCTTTTTCCTAATATAATGGTTGTTAGTAATTTGTTCAAAATTCATAAAGAATTTTAATCATAGTTTTTTTTTATTTTTTATTTTGTAAAGTCAATAAACGTACTTTTAATTACGCATTAACCGAATAAAGATTTTTACAAATAATGCAAATAATCTTACCAGATATATAAAAAAATATTCTAATATCTAAAATTCTACTATTAAATATATAAAGAATTATCAGTAAAAAAGTATCATTATTTGAAATGCTGGACTTGAATTACTTCCTATTTTTCTAAATACTTTTAATCACATAAACAGTTTTGTTAACACTACCTATTAGGTTAAATTAAATAAAGTACAATGAACATTCTTTTAGATTAGCAGGAGTTTATATGAAATAAAAATTATAATAAAAATTTATTTTGTTCATCTTTCATGGGATTCCTCCCATTCGGGAAGATTAGTAGTAACCTTCAATTATGTTTGTTCTATATTTATTTACACCAATACCAAAACAAGAAAAAAAAGAACCTCAACAATCTCTCAGAGTTGCATTTGCTTCTTGAGACATTAACCCCATTAAGGAGATTAATGGCTTTCTTGTCCATATATATTTTTTATTAACCGTCTCCACTTAAGGAGTTAGAAGGGAGCCATTTCTTCCCCCTAGTTTATTTGATTTGGCACTTTTATGATAGCTACTTTTGGCCACCACAAAGTACAAAAAAATTCACGTTTTATAATCATACAAAGTATGATTGAATATGTAATAGATCCGCGTTACAATTGAAATTTTTCTTTTTATTCTGATCTAGTTTTTATATAAAATTTGTCAAACTAAAACACGCTAATTGTATGTTTATGAGCTTAATTCCATTCAGCCTTCAATTTTGCAATAAGTCGGGATATTTAATTAGATATGATAATTATACATGTCTGGCCATTAAGATTTACTTTTGCAATCATAAGAATTATTACAAAGTAATGTATTTTTACAAATTCTTACTAATTTCTTTCAATGAGTCTGGAAAGAACAGTGATCTAGCTAGTTTAATGTAGATATAGCATGTCCATCCTCAGTAAAAGACTCATGACGTATTGTACAAATGGCTTTAATTTGTCATTGAATGAAAGTCGCTACTACTTCGGAAGAAGAAGGAATTGTAAATTACAATGGATGTAAGGAATTCACTTTGACTGCCATCATCAAAGCTTATCTCAAATGACACTTCTATAATACTTTGAATGCCGTCAAAATATTAAAGGATTCCCTTAATTAATAAAGAAAAAAATATATCAAATTTTTGGTCTGGATAAACTTCTGGCCACTCCTATATGTTTGCCTAAATAAATTAATCAATAAGTAAACATTCTAATCATTGTAGTTGTAAACATATTTGGCTTCAGTCTTGAACTGTCAACAAATATAGAAACCCTTGGAATTGCATTATTTTTTTCTATTATTACAATTCATAAGGAAAGTAAAGATAAATATCAAAATGAAATAAAAAGGATTTTATTCTCAAATAAAAAAAGAATAGGGAAAAGCAATGATGTCTCAGATTCATTATGAAAAATATAATGTTATAAATTAAAAAGATATTCGTAATAACTAGGTATAAACACACCGTAGAAGAAAATATGAAAAAAAATTAATAGTTTAAGATAAGGCCAATTCTGCAATCAAGTGTGAATTACTGGTAAAAGCAAAATAACCAATAAGGGATTTTTTTTCTTATATATATATATATATATATATATATATATATATATATATATATATATATATATATATATATATATATATATATATAAATATATATATATATATATATATATATATATATATATATATATATATATATATATATATATATATATATTTGTATATTTATATATTTATATATATATATATATATATATATATATATATATATATATATATATATATATATATATGAAAAGGACAGTCTCAGAGTTGGTTCAGTTTGCAAATATTTCTGGGACTATAATACTTCTATCAAGTCCAACGGGTCTAATCTATACGATCAAGATATTTATGTTCGAGAGAGGAATATTAAGATCCAAATGAATCTTTTTCTTAAAAGATTTATTCTCTAAGAAATAAAAATTTACAGAAAACTAGAAAATCGTCGATACCACAACAACTTTTGCAATTAATGAAAACTTCCTTGAAAAAAACATTTGGTTCAAAGAACTTTCATTTTATACACACACACACACACGCACACACACACACATATGTATATATATATATATATATATATATATATATATATATATATATATATATATATATATATATATTTTATATATAAATATAAATATATATATATATATATATATATATATATATATATATATATATATATACATATATATATATATATATATATATATATATATATATATATATATATATATATATATATATATATATATATATATGTTTATATATATATATATATATATATATATATATATATATATATATATATATATATATATATATATATATATATATATATATATATAGTTTCATGAATCTGTAATATTTGAATTTACGAATTCTGAACTTCTAGTACCGCATAAGCACTGCATTTTGTCTAATAACCTAATCGACACTTAAAAGAATACCTTAACTATATATTTAACTTTTTTTTAATAGTTATATCAATCGAAAACATCGATTATATTTGAAGAACATATAAAACGTAGTATGAAACTTTTTATTCAAATCTATATTTGTTTCTCAGATGTTTTAATTCTTCAGCAATTTCCCAAAATAATTCTTTAGGGAGTTATTATCTCTAATATTCATGTATTTGTGACCTATAAAAGATTATACTCTCCATCTCAAACTTTTCCTTTTCATAGATTTTCTAATAAAAAGTTTCTTTTATTATCTGGCAAAGCAATCAAACTCTGCTTGGAGATTTCATGATTAGGATTAATGAAAAACCTTTCTTGATTAATAGGGTCAAGCTTTCACCTTTCTACGTTAATCATAACTCTCAAAATTATTCATGTAAATAAGTTCAATATCTTCATAAAGCACAGATATCTGCTTATATTTAGTAATAAAGATTTTTGGAAAAAAAAAATATCCTTTTTAAAAAAGTCACGGCACCATCTTGAT
The DNA here is from genome assembly GCF_036898095.1 of Palaemon carinicauda. Taxonomy (NCBI): domain Eukaryota; kingdom Metazoa; phylum Arthropoda; class Malacostraca; order Decapoda; family Palaemonidae; genus Palaemon; species Palaemon carinicauda. Next base: position 29,803,283 of record NC_090725.1, on the reverse strand, counting down.
ATCAACGTCAGTTACAACAGTGTAGTATAGAGTTCGAATAATATCTTAATTGAATTTTGGCTAATTAATATAGTCGTCAGTGTATGTTATTAAAATTATTATGTAAATATATTTCATTTTCCATCCAAACGGAACAGATACTGAAGACAGCTTCCAATGTTTTTCATATTAGCCAGGCAGCCACCGGTTTTATTATTAATTATGCGTAAACCATGTGCGGGCGGCAGGCTCAATCTAAACATTCATGTAAGGGCCATAAAGTACGAGGTCAAGTATACTGGAGAAGACTGGAAATATTTAGGGGTAAATTCTCCACACTCTGTCCCATTCATTTAGTTTCCATTTTATTAGAATTTACAGCAGGAATGAATTTTATTTCCTAGAACAAGTTTTAAGAATAATTTCGATAAGGGAAGTCCATGATTGGGTTAGATTTACTGAATCCTTATTATTTAGATACCCAGAACAAATAATTAATTATAATTCATGGGTAACTATTCCTAGTTTAATGTGATAGAATGACCTAAATATTACAATAAATTATTAGATGTTTTGATATAATTAACCCAATGTAAATTTATATCATATATATATATATATATATATATATATATATATATATATATATATATATATATATATATATATATATATATATATATATATATATATATATATAATTACAAACTGAAGGCCATCGACAGAAGCAAAGTAGAAGGAAGAAGTCTTTGACAAATATAGTTAGATGGAGGAAGCTTGGTTATTTAATAACAGACCTAGTCGTTTAACCATCATTAAATCAATATTAAACAATTGATGTTTTTTGACATTTGACCTATAATGCCAAAAAAATTTTGTTCATATATTGTTTGTATATTTTACCATGATTTTGGATATTTGAAAGTTCTGAAACCTCTTCGAAAGCTAACACCTATTCGGGAATCAATTATGACCTCCAACATACCTATTGGTAGATCCTACGTAGGTCTTAGAGTTACAGTTTGGCCAATATATCTCTGTGAAAATAAAAGTACTCTTCAAAGAGAAAGAGCGAGCCAATTGTAAGAGGGTTCTTATGGACGAATTTTACTTCCACAGCTGAAAAGTATTATTGGATGATTTTAGCAATTTTTATACTATGGAAATTATTATTATTATTATTATTATTATTATTATTATTATTATTATTATTATTATTATTATTATTATTATTATTATTATTAATTGCTAAGCTACAACACTAGTTGTAAAAGCAAGATGCTATAAGCCCAGGGTCTTCAACAGGGAAAAGAGCCCAGTGAGGGAAGCAAACAAGGAAAAATTATATGTTTTAAGAAGTAACAACAGTGAAATAAATATCTCTTATATAAACTATGAAAACTTAACAAAACCAGAGGAGGAAAAATAAGATAGAATAGTGTTCTTGAGTGTACCCTCAAGCAAAAGAACTCTAACCCAAGACACTGGATGTCCTAGGTAAAGACGTTATGGCACCACCCCAGACTAGAGAACAATAGTTTCAATTTTGGAGAGGTGCTTACCGTAGCTAAAGAGTCTCTTTTACCCTTACCAATAGGATGTGGCCGCTGAACAATTATAGTGCAGTAACCCCTTGGTTGAAGATGAATTTTTTGGTAATAT
>NC_090725.1:29786642-29789142 GCF_036898095.1 Palaemon carinicauda | reverse complement strand
TATATATATATATATATATATATATATGTATATTTATATATGCATATATATATATATATATATATATATATATATATATATATATGTATATTTATATATATGCATATATATATATATATATATATATATATATATATATATATATACATATATATATATATATATATATATATATATATATATATATATATAAACATATATATATATATATACATGTATATATATATATATATATATATATATATATATATATATATATATATATATATATATATAAAACACAATATGATCAGGATTTTTTTGATATCAACTTATATAGAAAATTCTAACGACAAACTACATAGTACAGTGAAACAGCATTAATTACAATCCGAGGTTAAATTATTTAGTTTGCAGAAGTATTTTATACATTCATTCGTGCATGTATAGGGAAAATTTAAAAAATATATAACCAATGAATTTTAATATTTTATCTCACAATGGATACATTATAAATGCTTCTCATGTAATTGTTTGCACACACCTAAAAATAGTACTGAAAATCTTGAGGTGAACGTCTTTATTTTGTACTTCAGTTATTATTGGTACTATGAAGTAGGTAAACAGAAATATTAATGTGGTTTTAATCCTTTCCATTAACACGCATCAATGACGCAAATAATATCTTGGTGCTCTCTGTAATCTGAATTATGCTACATAATAACAAATTTATTAGAAATGATGGTTAAGTTTCTTCAAATGCTTTTGCTGGTGAGACTTACGTTTCATAGAATATTCCATGAGCCAATAATTCCTTCTGCCTGCTCCAGCAAGAAAATGGAAATGGTGCTTTTAAGTTAATGAAAATTATATTTATTCCTTCCTCATTCAATTATTTATTCGTGGAGGATTAAATAATTTAGATCTATAATCATAGCTAACGATTAAATTATTTTACCCATTGTATGCACTATTTTATCATGTTATATATAAAACTATATCGTACTTTGTGATAACTTCCAGAATAGTATTAGACAATTAATGATAATTACTTAGATTAAATAATTTAAAAGAACTCCTTAAAATTACAATTGAATCTATCTGGATTTAGTAAAAGGAATAAACATAAATGCTGTAATAAATCTTCATTGAAGTATTCTGGAAGACCATTTACGGTTGTAGATGAATTTTATTAATTCATAAACCCGGATTTAATTATTCTGTTTGCTCGTCTATAAATTTTTGGGTATTTTTATGAGGAGGTTATTCCAGGATTTGAAAGTATAAAGTTTGATTTCATTGCCGGCGTTGGCCAAAGATTAATACTATACTTTTTCTTAGGGATTTAGGTCATTGAACAATCAAATGCATTGGAAATCAGAATTTCATGAGGCTCAATGATACTAAGTTTTATTCAGATTTTACGAATAAAATACTTAAAAAAGATATTAAGTTCATCGGTACTTCTCCCTAACGAATATAACTTCTCTCAAATGACTGCATTAATTCACCTCTATCTCTTTAGAAGATTTCTCTTTTTCAACTCTGCTGTATATTAGAAATCCTGATTAGCTACCGTATTCTTTCTGTAATGGCCATCTCACATGTTATTTCATCATCGTCTCAGTCTTTACTTCATTTTTTATATTCTATCCCTACTCTGAATTCCTTAAGAATTTCCCTCTATTTAATGTCTCTTTTGTCTTCCTCTTCCAGACATTCCTCAAAATATAATATTTTCCAACTCCGTTCATTGACGCGATTCCCCTCTGACATTTTTAATCCTATTAAATCTTTGTAACCAATATATTCGTGATTCTCTCTCTCTCTCTCTCTCTCTCTCTCTCTCTCTCTCTCTCTCTCTAATATACAGATTACTTACTTCTGGGTGATGAAATAGAAAGTGTGAATCAGGATCAAGATCTTGCCCTTATTAGTAGCAATTAGATGAAGTTCAACAAACAGAGCATAAAATTTGGAAAGAGAGCATAAAAACTAATAGGTTAAATAAAGAAAAAAAATCAAATAGAGAAACAATGGCATTGTATTGCAGTTGTACACATCACTAGTAAGACACTTTCTAGAATACAGAGTCCAGTTTTGACCTCCAAGTATTCAGAAGGTAATAGATAGACTGGAAGCAGTAAAATCTGGGGCCACTAAATTAGATCCAACATTAAGTCTGTGTGGATATAGACAGAGAATGGTACTTTTGACACTATGTTATCTACAAACTTAATGACGAAGGGGTCAGGTAATAGAGGCATTCAAAGTTATCTAAATAATAACAAATATAGACTACTACTACCTATTCCCGTTTATCAGAAATCAGTCCAGTGGTAAAGGATACAAACTTTAATGAAAAGACAAAACACCACTTAATGCAGTAATTTATTCGCATACAGAATAGCAAAAATATGGAACAGACTTCCAGCAGATGTTGTGAATAGTTAGAAAGTAAACAATTCAAGAATGAATTAGAGATGATTATAAAAACTTTAAACTTTTAAACTAATTCACT
>NC_090725.1:29759142-29761642 GCF_036898095.1 Palaemon carinicauda | reverse complement strand
AGCTCAAGGGCTCCAGCAGTTAAACTAATCTGGATTTAAAGCAATTTGTAGCACTCTTGAAAACAAATCAACTTTTTTACATCTCATATAGTACTTTCTAAAAGCATTACTCTCCACTATATATTTAATTTAGAGCACCCCCTTTTCGTCATCAACCACTAGAACTACATTTAATGACCCTACTTACACTCTAAGCAAAACTGTAAACTGAAGCATCGGAAATACTTTATATTCAGATCCAAACAAAGAGTAATTAACCTTTTTTTTATTTTTTATTTTTATACAGACAGCACATTATGCAACATTCAAGTTGAAGAATTTACCGAGCTATCCACGTAGGCAGAAAAGCCTTTTTGAGGCATTGCATAATATGGTCTTTATGCCCCATACCGCTTTTACAACACAGATTTTCCTTTCATATGTTATCCTCTTTTGGCCTTGATTTATCATTGCTTGCTCACTGCATTCCCATGAGAAGTATATGTCTATCTTTCTATATATCACTTCACTTATATCTATTTTATTGAAAATAATATAAACCAGCTTATGGCCTGAATATATTTGTAGTTATTATTATTCAAATATAGGTAAAAACAGGTCAAGTTTTTGTACCCGAAAATATATACCTCCTTCAATTAATGTCATCAGTTCATTAGCATAAAATCTTCATTATAATAAGATTCGCTAATTAATTTTTCATTGTTAAAGATTTTCATATTCATGATTCTAGTATTATTCGTAAATTATTATTTCATTGAATTTCTTATCATAAATGTAAAAGATATTTTTTTTTCTTTTAAGACTTCTCAAATACTGCTCTACATAAAAAGTACATTTTATGAGGCCCTGTGCATCCTCAAATGGGGAAAATGTGACGAATAAGTCTGTATTAATTCATTTCCTCTCTTTTAGGTAGAGATATACTCTCTCTCTCTCTCTCTCTCTCTCTCTCTCTCTCTCTCTCCTCCTCTCTCTCTCTCTCTCTCTCTCTCTGTAGTATAATGCCTAGGAATAGAGTAGGGCAGCATTAATTAATTTTGTCCCTTAGTGGGGATTTACATTCTCTCTCTCTCTCTCTCTCTCTCTCTCTCTCTCTCTCTCTCTCTCTCTCTCTCTCTCTCTCTCTCTCTCTCTCTAGGAAATATAATAGCTAGGATAATAACCCAGTTTATTGTGTGAAACATACTCGTGTCCTCTATTGTGTTTTTTATCTTAAGAATATTCAAGAATATACAAAGAATTGAAAAATTTTTCGGTCTAGAATTCTTTTTCCTGTGTTTTCTTTTTTTATGATCCTAACTACCTGAGGTACTCGCTCGTTAATCTTAAAGCCAACAAAAAATTATATTTATATCTAAGATTTGGAGGCCATTTTGGGGAAATTATATGGTTATAACTCACAGGCGTTTAGTGAAATGAATAGGAAACATACAATAAAACTTTTTAGTCACTTTTCCATTTCGTAGAAGAGAAATATGGATGATAATAATTATAAGGATAATAATATGAGCATAATGATAAATAATATTTTGGGTTTTGAAATTTTTCGTTATATATTGTTGTTAATTTTAAAAACACAGGAACTTTCGTACTTTTACTAAAGTGCCTCTTCAGGTGAAATGTGAAAACGTTGAAGTGGTGTGGATTTTTAAATACCAAAAAACTTTAGACATAGCATGGTGCTTTCTTCAAGTTAAAACAATATCATACTACAGATATTCATCATAATTATAAAGATTATATTGAAAATAAGTATTAAGGAAATGCATATTAGTATTGTAAAATTGTAATAATTATTTGAAATGTTAAAACTACTAAATAAGATTTTGTGAAAGTGTTCAATTATTCTTTCTAATCTGACAATATTACCAACTATTATGCACGAGAACTAAACTTCTAATTCAAACATTTTTTACATATTTCTTCACCATGAAGATTATTTGTTGTTAGATATTATCTCAATTTATCTGTTATTTAAAATAATGTAAACAAAGCAACTCCCTCTCTCTCTCTCTCTCTCTCTCTCTCTCTCTCTCTCTCTCTCTCTCTCTCTCTCTCTCTCTCTCTACTATTCAGTAAGTAATTTAAAATTATCATTTAATATGGCTTTAAAATTCATATAATCTTTTTCTAACCTTCTTTAAAAAGATAAGATAGAGCCAGTATTCTGGGTCTTTGCCTTTACAAAATTAGTTTATTTTGATCATAACCAGTTGCTGAAATTAGCGTGACTTTATACACCAAAAACTAAAAAAAATATAAGTCCATGTTTATGAATAAGAAGGCTCCATATTTCATCGCATTGGATTAAATTAATATCATTTGCAAATAACCGTAAACATGTTATTTTATAAAACCAAATCTTTTCCACTTTCAGATGTATACATATCTTTCATCTATATTCAAATTGATTACTTGTGGATATGAGTTGCTAATCAATTAGAGCTAAATTCAATCTCATCAAAATTTTAAGTCTGATTATTAGTAACTGTAAGATAAT
>NC_090725.1:29741642-29751642 GCF_036898095.1 Palaemon carinicauda | reverse complement strand
TTTATTGCTACATATAAAACTCAATTATATTACCTGAAAATAAGAGTGTGATTTTTATCTAACTATTCAGCACCTATTACTTCCTCGTTTGAATCTTTAGGATTTTGAGAAATTTATTATGCTATAGAATGTCTGTTATATTCTCGATTTAATCTGTTTCACGTATGGGTTGCGTAGAGTGATACACTGTTTAATATACTATGCAGAATGTATTTATCTGAAAATTTTATTCATATCCTTTTCCTTTTAATATTATAAAAAAAAAAAATATGTCTGTTATCGTCACTTAGCACTAACACTCATGCAGGAATCATGATGGAAAGAGTTGGGAATTATTGGACAAATAAGGAAAGTGTTTATACAATAATTTTTTTTTATTGTGTTGATCTTATCTTCCTTTACTATCTTGGTATATTGAAGTCGCAAATATCATGCTGTCAGCCATGTCTCCTCTGTCATAACACGAGACAAGATAACGTTCGCCAAATATGAATAACAGATTGTTAATGTAGGCAAAAAGATTTTTTTCTTTTGTTTCTTCAAATTCGGTCCTTAAACCATTATTTTACTTATGGTTTGAGAGGATTTAACAAAATATTAACTATAAAAAAGTAGATAATATTCATTGATTGTATATGACTTTTTAAGGAATGATAGCAACAATATTTCTTGTTTCTATGGGACATGCGATACCAATCCATAAATATCATTGTTACTAATATTACGATTCTAGCTATAATCCTAGTTGGAAAAACTCCAACAAGAGAAAAAATAGAGTTTTTAAAGAAATATCCATTTTTATAGCTCTTATAATACTTTCTAAAAGCATTACTTTCCCGTTTAAATTTCACTAAGAGCTTCCCTCATCTTCATTAACCACTAGAACTACATTACAAGACCCTACTTACACTCTAAGTAAAACTGTGAACTGAAGCACAAGAAATACTTTATATTCAGATCTAAACAAAGAGTAATTCACCTTTCTTTTTTTTCACACACTACACATTATGCAAGATTCAAGTTGAAGAATTTACCGGAACTATCCACGTAGGCAGAAAATCATTTGGGAGGCATTGCATAACATTGTCTTTATACCTAAACCACTTTTACAACACAGGTTTTCCATTTACATGTTATCCTCTTTTTGCCTTGATTTATCAATGCTTGTACACTGCATTCCCACGAGAAGTATATGTCTATCTTTCTATATATCACTTCACTTATATTTATCTCATTGAAAATAATATAAACCATCTTGTGGCCTGCATATATTAGTATCTATTATTATTCAAAAGTAGGGGAAAACAGGTGCAGCTTATGTCCCTAAAATGATAAACCTCCTTCAGTTACCATCATCAGTTAGATAGCATGAAATCTTCATTATGATGAGATGCGTGAACTAGTTTTGATTGTTAAAAAGTTTCATAATCATGATTCTAGTTTTATCAATATTACTTCATTGAGTTTCTTAGCATATAAGCAAGAGCAAATATGCAAAATTTAACAATTCCTAAGTACTGCTTTACATAAAAATGACATGCTCTTTGAATCCACAAAACCATAAAAGTGCAGAGTAGGTCGGTATTGATTTATTTTCTCTCTTTCAGGTAGAGATATAATTCTCTCTCTCTCTCTCTCTCTCTCTCTCTCTCTCTCTCTCTCTCTCCTCTCTCTCTCTCTCTCTCTCTCTCTCTCTCTCTCTGTAGTATAATTCCTAGTATGATAACTGTTTATTGCGTGAAATATTTAAAAAACATAGAGTGAGTAAGCATTAATTTATGTTGTTCTTTAGAGGGAATTTACATTTTCTCTCTCTATCTCTCTCTCTCTCTCTCTCTCTCTCTCTCTCTCTCTCTCTCTCTCTCTCTCTCTCTCTCTCTCTCTCTCTCTCTCTCTCTCTCTCTCTCTCCTTCTAGGAAATGTAATGCCCAGGATATTAACTTACTTTATTGTGTGAACATACTCGTATCCTCTATTGTGTTCTTTATCTAAAGAAAATATAAATAGTTGAAACATTTTTCGGTCTAGAATTCTTTTTCCTTGGGTTTTCGCTTTTGATGATCCTAGCTACCTGAGGTAATCACTCGTTAATCTTACACCCAATAAAAAATTATATTTATATCTAAGATTTTGAGGCCATTTTTGGGAAATTATATGGTTACAACTCACAGGCGTTTAGTAAAATGAATAGGAAATATATATTAAAACTTTTTAGTCACTTTTCCATTTCGTAGAAGAGATATATGGATGGTGATGATTATAATGATAATAATATATGCATAATGATAAATAATATTTTGGGTGCTGAAATTATTTGTTATTTATCGTTGTTATTTTTATAAACACAGGAGCTTTCGTACTTTTCCTAAAGTGTCTCTTCAGGTGAAATATACAACGATGATGTTGTGTGGAATTTTAATACCCAAAAATTTTAGACATGGCATGGTGCTTTCATCAAGTTGAACAATATCATACTACTGATACGCATAATAATAATAACAACAATAATAATAATAATAATAATAATAATAATAATAATAATAATAATAATAATAATAATAATAATAATAATAATAATAATAATAATAATAATTGGTAAGAAAATTTATTTTTTAATAGTAAAATTGTAATGATTAACTAAAATATTAAAACTACTAAATAAGATTTTGTGAAACTGCTCAATTATTCTTGTCAATCTGACTATATGCGTTAAGCTATTATTTAAATAAAATGAAAACCAAACGAACTATGTTAGCAATATTAATTTACGCCTGAAATTTAAAAGGTTTGAGAATTAGGGTAATATTATCGTGTTCACTTTCATGATTGTCAATTTAAACACATGCTATATGCAACCATGTTGCCAAAGGAGATAACTAGCCTCAAATGATGGAACTGAAATATCATTATCTGATTTGTTCAAGGTTTTAACATGCATTAATATCATCATCTTCATCATTATCATCATCATCATCAACATCATCATAATCTACTCATATGCCTATTGGCACAAAGGGCCTAGGTTAGATTTTGCTAGCGGTATCTATCTTGAGCTTTTCAATCAATACTTCTTAATTCATCATCTCCTAATTCACGCTTCATAGCCCTCGTCATGTAGGCCTGGGTCTGTCAACTCTTGTTGTGCCTTGTGAAACCTAGTTAAAAGTTTGGTGAAGTAATGTTTTAATTTAATCAAGTGCAATGATTGGGTCTAGTGATTTTCATATATTAATTTGAAAAAACAGCCAGATAGCCTACCAAAATTGAAGAAGAAGAAAAAGAAGAAGAAGAAGAAGAAGAAGAAGAAGAAGAAGAAGAAGAAGAAGAAGAAGAAGAAGATAATATTACCAATTACTATGCATAACACATAACCTTTTAATTCAAATATATTCACAAATATGTTTGTTTAAAATTAATTACATGAGTTGATTTGTTATTAAATATTATTACAATGTTATTTATATATATATATATATATATATATATATATATATATATATATATATATATATATATATATATATATATATATATATATCTGTCATTTAATGTAGTGGGAATAAAGCTCTCTCTCTCTCTCTCTCTCCTCATCTCTCTCTCTCTCTCTCTCTCTCTCTCTCTCTCTTAAACACACACACACACACACACACACACACACACTGGTATTATGTACGTAACTTGAGTTATACTCGTATATTACAATCAACTTTTAATAGGATTTTAAAATTCATATAATCTTTTCCTCACCTTATTTTAAAAAGTTAGAATACCGCAAGATTTTTAGACTTTTGCTTTCATAAAATTGGTTTACTTTCATTACAACCATTTGCGCGAACTACCGTGACTTTATGCATCAAAAATAAGAAAAAATATCAGACTATGTTTATGAATATAAAGGCATCATATTTCATCAAATTCAATTGATTTAAATTAATTATAAAAGAATAACCATAAACATATCATTCTAGAAAACCTAATTATTACCACTTTTCTAATGTATACATCTCTTTCCTCTATATTCATATTAAGTACTTATGTATATAAGTTGCTAACTAACTGTAACTAAATTCTATATTATACATATTTGAAGTCTGATTATTGGTAAGCGTAAGATAATGGATAGCCCTCTCAAGATCTTAACACTGATATATTTCATCATAAAAATTCAAGGCACCTTGTTAGTAGTGAATCAAAGCACAAAGATTAACGATATATTGGAAGATAATGTGTGTGGGAACTATATAAAAAAGAAAGGTTTATGTCTTTTTTCAAAGACTAGTATATATCAATGCTCAATTCCGAAATAATTATGATAAGATAATGAATAATTTTTTTGTAGATATATATGTTCTATCTTCACATATTTATGGTAAGAATGTTATCATTAATATTATAATGATGATTTTGATGATGGTGATTATTATTATTATTATTATTATTATTATTATTATTATTATTATTATTATTATTATTATTATTATTATTATTATTATTTCCAATATTTTTTTTAATTTTCAATATTGTCATTATTTGAAAAATAATCATGATATAAAAAGGAATATATATATATATATATATATATATATATATATATATATATATATATATATATATATATATATATATATATATGCGCATATATATATATATATATATATATATATATATATATATATATATATATATATATATATATATATATATATATATATATATATATATATATATATATATATATATATATATATATATATATATATGACGCGTGTTGGGCATTCTCTATTTCTTCATTAAACACCACTTTAATATTATTTCAATTAATAAAAGTATCTCAGTCAATCATATCAGTGTAAATAATTATTTATATATACACACCCTCAGGAAAGTGGGTAATGGTAAAATGCCGTATAGTTCCTTAACTTTACTTCTTGAACTTGATGTACATTAGTTTTACAGTACTCTTCTACGTGGAATAATTGGGTTTTAAATACAGACTGGAACAATAAAAACTCTTGAAGATTGGAGGTGGAAACAGTAGACTTCTGCTACCACTTCTGCATTTGGGATTCGAAATCCATGAGTTTGCTGTGGGCGATTAGGGGATCGCTTCTTCGTAAATGTGTCCACTCATTGACAGTCTTCTTAGTAATTTCTCCTTCATCGAAGATGATCTAATACCTCCCGGTTGAAAGGTAATTTGTTGGCAGTTAGGGAACTCGGTCCCTTTGTTGTCCGTCTTTGTAAAATATCTTCTTGTTAACTTGACGTTTAGTTTGTGCAGGCCAACTCTGCACCTGATGTGGGGCCTCGCCCCATGACGGGGGAAGGAGGAGAAGGGACAACTGACTATGGCAGTTTATTGTAGGAAAGAACGTCTTCAGCTTTCTGAATGCGACTTAAGTAGCTTAGAATAAGGGTGTTGTAATTGCGTCACGTCATGTGACTATTTTTGGGTTCTATTGTCCCTTCTTCTGAAGTAATGGTAACATCACATGTCACTTCCGGTTTCTCGGAAGGTGAACCGGCGTGCATTTCAGTTGCGTGAGTGACTCGATATGTTTCATCGTTTGGCCGGTTGTTTTGGCTACCTAAACCTGCGACGTAATCACTCTTCATCAACTTTGGCTTGCGAATACCACTTCACTCCAATTATTTTTTTCATATTTCTTCATTGTATGTTTTTTTTAATATCTTAAGGCACTATTGGGAAATGTTACTTAGAAAATGACATCTTTATTCATCATTTGGCACATTTAGGCATCTAATTCTCTATCTAACCTGACGGTTCATATCCTTTATTTTTACTTTATTGCATTTCATTTCTGCAAATCATTTATTTTCCCCCTTAAATTCTGGAAGCAGATATTTCACAATATTCTATCACTGCATTGCATCCTAGTATATCAACTATATTTGCCAGAGTCTCTATAAGATGAAATAGTCACTTGCAACGTGTATGACCTCCGCTACATATGACTATCTTTCCTATATACTATTTCTCGTCCTCCTGACTTCCTTTCTATCCGGCTAACTATTTTTAATTCGTTTCTTTTTCACTATTTGGAGGATTTGCATTCAACTTTCTTTGTGCCGGAGGGCGTTCTGAGAAGTGTCTTTGTTTATTTCATGATGGGGTTCTTTATCTCTCTGCCGGTCTGTCTGCCCTATATGTCTCCCCTTTTTCATTATTTTGCCTGAATTTTATCCCCTTTTATGTAATCTTTCCCTAGACTTAACTGTGTCCTTTCTTATTTGTTTTTACTGTCTTGACCTAAATTTCTGCCATTATTCTGTTTAACTCTGGGGTAATTTTTGCCCCTCGTTCCAGTCTACTGTTCTAACTTCCCTGCGACTATTTAAATTACTCAACATTTCTCCACTAGGATATTGATGCTGTTAGTCCCCTTAGGATTTTACTTCCTGATTTCCTATCATTTTTGCGAGTTTCCCTTTCTTTTCGTAACACTCATATCTAGGATGCTACTTGTCACATATTTTAATGCCTCATTTATTTCTACATATAGGGAATTATCATTAGCAATAAACTTACCTTTAGCAAAGAAATCATGTCCTTTTTTACTGTTGCTACGTGATTCTCCATTTGTGTGGCAATTTCATTTACCGAGCCACCCACATATTTTACCTAGAGAAATTTATGTAGATTTGTTAACCTGTCTGTCTCTTTGGCTGATCGCCATAATTGCCTACATTATTTTTGAAACTCACTCAAATTTGCTACATCTGTAAATTACTTACCATTCAAGGTTGTGTAAGCATCACTTACATTTGTATTCACGGTTAACATAGCCTGTTTAATTCTGCTGTCTCATTGTTTATTCTCAGACTAACTATTCTACTTTCAATATCAGCTAACCCACTTATACACAGTATATTTTCTCTAACCTTCTTTTATTTTGGTTATTCCTACCTATATTTACAAAAAAATTGTGTTAATTTCCCTACTGAATTCCAGTTAGCAGGGTTAGTAATTTGTGTTAATTCTTTAAAATCCCCTTTTTTTTATGGGAAGTTGCTTGTAAATCATATTTCACTTCTACATTCTTTAGGCTGATAACATCGTTATCATCACTTTTAAAAAATTATAATACATTTTATTTTACACAAGAAAAAAAATACAAAATAATTCATGCATCATTCAAGAAACCCTAGCGAAAAAAAAATGCCATTCTTAAACGAGAGACAAGTTTTTCACTTTTAAACTGAGAGACGTATTTGAGAGAGAGATTCTTTTACTTACATTTCTTCTTTCTAGTCCTTTTGTTTAAATCTTTTTTGCTTCGGTAATTATTTCTTGTGTTTAGACTCTTGTTTCGTCTCACGTCCTCGCTATTTATTTGGCATCTTGATGTTTTTTCTGCAAAGGTGTACAACTGGTATCTGGAAGAAGTTATTCATTAATTTTTGCACTGATAAACATCATACTGCATTTTATCCATTTAAGCTGCCACCATATGTGTGCGTGTTGGGGTTTTTTCTATTTCTTTATCAAGCACCAATTTAATATTAATTTAATTAATAAAAGTATCTCAGTCAATCATATCAGTGCAAATAATTATTTATATTTAGACCCTCAGGAAAGTGGGTAATAGTAAAATGCCGTATAGTTCCTTAACTTTACTTCTTGAACTTGATGTACATTAGTTTTACAGTATTCTTCTACATGGAATAATTGGGTTTTAAATACAGACTAGAACAATAAAAACTCTTGAAGATTGGAGGCGGTAACTGTAGACTTCTGCTACCACTTCAGCATTCGGGATGCGAAATCCATGAGTTCACTGTGGGCGATTAAGGGATCGCTTCTTCGTAAATGTGTCCACTCATTGACACTCTTCTTGGTAATTTCCCCTTCATCGAAGATAATCTTATACCTCTCGGTTGAAAGGTAATTTGTTGGTAGTTAGGGAATTCGGTCCCCTTCGTTGTCCGTCTTTGGAAAATATCTTCTTGTTAACTTGACGTTAAGTTGGTGCCCGCCAACTCTGCACCTGATGTGGGGCCTCGCCCCATGACGGGTGGAGGAGGAGAAGGGACAACTGACTATGGCAGTTTATTGTAGGAAAGAATGTCTTCAGCTTTCTGGATGCGACTTAAGTAGCTTAGAATAAGGGTTTTATAATTGCGTCACGTCATGTGACTATTCTTGTGTTCTATTGGTCCCTTCTTCTGACGTAATGGTAACGTTATATATCACTTCCGGTTTCTCGGCAGGCGAACCGGCGTGCATTTCAGTTGCGAGAGTCACTCGATATGTTTCATCGTTTGGCCGGCTGTTTTGGCTAACTTAACCTGCGACGTAATCACTTTTCATCAACCATGGCTTTCGAGTACCACTTCACTCCAATTATTCTATTTTTCCTCTCTCTCTCTCTCTCTCTCTCTCTCTCTCTCTCTCTCTCTTTCTACTTATTTCAATGTCTCTCCATCGTTTAACTAACGAACAAAACCCATAAAATAATTAATCAAATACACATATCACCTTATTCCAAAATATTCACTCCTTTCACTGATAGAGTTTTTATGTGTTAAACAAAATGCAAAAATGTTCCTCCTGATATGAGATTTCCTCTTGGTAAAATATAAGG
Source organism: Palaemon carinicauda (assembly GCF_036898095.1). Taxonomy (NCBI): domain Eukaryota; kingdom Metazoa; phylum Arthropoda; class Malacostraca; order Decapoda; family Palaemonidae; genus Palaemon; species Palaemon carinicauda. The sequence continues at coordinate 29,743,036 of NC_090725.1, read as the reverse complement.
ATTGAAAAGTAATTGAAATACATTTTGATGAGGTGTTCATTTTGAATAAATACCAAGTGTAGTGGGAAAAGCGGAATACACCGAAAAAAATGAGCCACTAAAACATAAGTCTTGATATAGTATCAGACAAACTTTCAGGCAATTTTCATAAACTTGTATGCAAAACATTTCATCGTGAGTTCGAGGGGAGAGGCTATAATTTTGTCCACTTTCAGAATCGACACTATATCTTAAAAAAACATAGGGAAGACGATCTAAATATTATTTTTTTATATATATTTATAAAGAGGAGAAGAAAGCACTGAATTTATATGCCCTGATGAAAAGAAGGTTTTACCAAGTCATACATTGAGTGCCAAGTCAGGATTAACACTGACAGAAAAGGAGCAAAAAAAATGTAATAGCAAATTGAGGTATAGGAGAATCTAACAATACGTAAGTAAATGATATGGATATAGGCAAGTAATATAATTAGAATGCCAGGTAAAATTTGGTAAGAAGATTTATGGAATAGGTCCCAAGAGATTGCGAAACAAGCTGGGGAAAGAAAAGCAGACGAATTAAGAGAATTTGAAGGTATAAACTAGAATAGAATGTCCATAAACAGACATGGAGGAAGGGACATATGTGAGTCTCATCTATTTCTATCATTCTTATTTTATGTCATAGCAGTGTTAATTTCTTTTTCTTATATATTATTACTGTAGAATAGCCTCTACTTTAATGTTCTCTTATATCCATGTTGCTCTTTTTTCTGTCTCATCGTTTTTCCCGCAATTTTTCTTCCCATTGCTCTATGAGTTGTAATTAACTTCTGTTCTAAGGTTTTAATGAGGCTCTAAGTTTCGGATGCATATGTTAATGCTAGGAGGATCATCTAAGTAAATATTTCTATTTTATAGAGAAAGTGGCATTTAATTTTTCATAAGCCTATTTTGTCACCGTATAGCTCTCTATCCTATTCTTATACTTTATTAAATCTCAGTGCCCATGTCATGCGTAAGTATGTAATTTGGAGAATATATCAATTAGGTATTAACTTGAAAGTCAAGTGAATACAACTAATATTATTTGGATGGAGCAGGAGTATATATGCAACCAGTTCCAGTCAAAAATGGTACAAAAAACTCAAACACAATGATTCAAAAACTGTTATCAGTGTGAGGAGAGAGCGACAATGACAATATACATAAAACAGAAATAAAGTTGCATATACAAACGTGGGTGATACATGTGCGGTACAGTTCATATATTCATTGACTATCTTTAGAGGTTTGTCCCTAATCAGTATTGGTAGTCTCTCCGCATTGACTTTTTACATTTTCATAGTTTTACTGATAATCCTCTCTAGTTGTATATTTTTGCTTTTTATTTTCAAATCTTCTATCATATTT
>NC_090725.1:29726642-29734142 GCF_036898095.1 Palaemon carinicauda | reverse complement strand
TCATATATACCATAGTATATCATCAGTTTTCATGATAGCTTATGACATTTTTTTTAATGTTGTCTAGTCACCCACACAGAGTAAAATGATTAATATATGTATAAATTACTTTTAGGTATATTGCATATTTCAAAAATTGAGTGAAAACATTTCATATACACATGAAAATATTAATATATTCACATTTTGCAATAAAACATTTATAACCATTTTCTGAAGAGGTGTGAAAAATATTGCTATTATTCTGTTAAAGTTTCTAAAACCGAAGAATAATAATGAATATTACATTGTAACATGTTAATCAAATATTTTTGCATCAGATGGATAAATATATTTCTTGAATTCTAGATATATTTATGTTCATGTTATGTTAAATATTATTTTAAACTTTCACCCACCTATCATCCCACAGTCATGTTTTTACGAGATTTAGGTTTTATTCATTTCAGTAAAGTGAATTAATTTAGACTTTCTAACATTTAATTTCATAGTTAAATGAAGTGTTGAAGGGTTGTTGCTGCTCAGTTTTATGCGGATATATTCGGAATAGATATAGATATGTGACAATGATTTTGTGCAGTAACTTGAAAACGGTTAAAAAAAAATAAGCGTAAAGGGATGGTAAGGAACAAGAACACGAAGAAAAGAGAGAGAGAGAAAAAACAGATATAATGATATTCACAGAGAAATAAGTGTTATGGGATTTAATATAACTTTAGTCTCTATGATTTATTCAAATATTTTTCTTCCAGTGTTACTAATAATTAAAACATCCAAGTAATTTTATTAATCATAAACATCTAATTCTAGCAAACACTATTTTTTTTTTATCAAAATAAAGTGGCTGAATAAATTTACATTTCCCTGATAAAAGTGGGTAAACTTTGTGTTGATCAAATATCTTGTTTAAATATGTAAGACTAGTGTAGTATTCGAGCGCCTGACTTTGAAAAAAAAAAAAAAACCACTCAACTATTCCTCCAAAAGTCTCATTGGCGAGTAGAGACACGCATAGTGTGTCTCTCCTTACCATTATTATCAATATTGCTAACAATCTTATCTCGTAGAGATCAAATAAAGCTTCTTAGATAATAATTTATTGAACAAATTATGTTCAGAGAGTCACTCTTTCTCATATAAGATTAGTGTTACTTCTCTATCACAATTTTGAAAAAGGGAGACCATCCTAGGCTTTAACGTTTCTATTGGGGAGATATTTAGAAATCACTTCCGCAGACTACGTAAAAGGATTGCACAACTTAAGACGTCTCTTGTCAGTTCTGGAGGAAGAACGTGCATCTAATTAGCTATTGGAATATTTCGTAATTAGTATTACAAACGGATCCTTTCAGGTTCTCTCGCTAATAGGTAAGTCTTCTCTGAATAGCAATCAAGATTGCAGACAATGTTGAGGAATATATAGAACAGCATGAAAGACCCATACCATAAATTGATGATATAATGCAAGATATATAATTCATTTTGATCTTCACGAAACAATGAGAAGAGATGAAGATATACATAGTATACATTAAAGATAATAATGGACCAGGAAAACCTCATTACCAATTGTTCTCGGAAATAAGTTTTTTATGTTATGGATAATTCATAAATAGTGTTATGAATTGCCCATGGTCTGGTTTTATTAGCTTTTTTTTTAGTTTCTTTTATTATTATTATTATTATTATTATTATTATGATTATTATTATTATTATTATTAATAATATCTGTAGTAGTAGTAGTAGTAGTAGTAGTAGTAGTAGTAGTAGTAGTAGTAGTAGTAGTAGTAGTAGTAGTATTGTTATTTCTGTCTATCACAGTCTTTTCAACTTGGTGGCATTTATAGTGTAGGGTTCCGGGTTACATCATGCCTCCTTAGGATTCCATAACTTTTTTTATTATGTGTAACGTTTCTCGGATCACACTCTTCTGCATGATTCCTGGAGCTACTTCAGCCTCTTGATTTTATAGATTTCATATTATTATTATTATTATTATTATTATTATTATTATTATTATTATTATTATTATTATTATTATTATTATTATTATTATTATTATTGTTGTTATTATTATTATTATTATTATTATTATTATTATTATTATTATTATTATTATTATTATTATTATTATTATTATTACTATTATTATTATTATTATTATTATTTTGGTTGGACAGCCTCTGTTATGCATGTTGAATTGAAGACAATTTCTGCCACAGTGGTTTTAATTTTATGACAGCTGTCATATAGATGGAAGTTTCTTCATTTAAACAACGCTGCAATTTTCTAGGTCCTATGCTATTGTCATTTTTATAGAGAATATATATGTCCTTCTCTTTTTCAAGAGTGAGGTTGAGTTACAATGCGTTTTTATCAGCAAGGTACGTCTGCTCATCATCAGGCTAGGAGAATAAGTGCTCGATGAGGATTTCATCACTGTATCTATATGAATCTTGGTATTTCTTATTCTAGGCGTCTCCCGCCAAACAGAAATAAACTGACAATATCCTGTCTCTAATCCTGTTCTTCTCTTAAGAATAATTTTCCTTGGATATCACAGAATTTTGAGATATGAGCGATGTTATTCTTTGATTATGTACACTCCATGGGGGAAAATATATTTGGAACTAGGTTTTGACTTGTTAGCATTTTAAACCTATAAGTATCTAAGTGGTGTTCATACACTTAAAAATTTTGGTTAAAAAACGATAAGAAACCTGGAATAAATGTTACCAGGCATTTACAGTTTTAAAAACGTATATATTGACATTAAAAATGGATATTATGGTCACCAAACCGTAACAAATATTAACAAAAAAGTGTAAAAATCACAGTCGACTATATTTTACTGAAATACGACTGAGAACAGTATACTTTTACGCAAATATTTTTTTTCTTAATTTTTTTTTTTGTCTTTTTTTTCAGCGTGTATTTTCATTTTATAAAATCTGGTGCTATGCATAGCTTACTAGATATCTTGAAGACATATTACTCCCTTAAAATAAGAATTAATATATTTTAAATTGATATGTATATAAAAATACAGAACTTGTATATTTAGAAATATAGCAGATCTAATAAATCCTTCTTGCATGATACAAAGGATGAATGAACCATTCTTTTTATTATTCCGTAAAAAGGGAATGCCTTTGTCAGGATGTCTCTCAAAGAAGAATTAGAGAAAGAATAAAGGAATCAAATTCTTTTGTTTACCAAACACAAACGAGAGGCAGAAAGCAACAGTTGTAGTCGACTTTAAAATGCAATTTTATATCATATTACCAAAAATCAGATTCAGACTACATGGCAGTCTTTATTGTCCAGTAAAAAACTTCTGAGCTTTTTATATTTTTTTTTCTTTTATCTTTTCTAAGTTAAGTTTTTTAAGGTTTTTGTCTGCCTTTTACAGTAATGTTTTCTCGAGTTGTGCGATGAGACTTATCACTGTAAATGTCATATTAACCGTATTGTTTTAGAGCTTTTTAAGCGCACATATGTAGACATCAATGTTAAATATAAATGATTTTAACACAAATATACCAAATGAAGGTGAAAATTATACCTATAATTTGCTTCCCGCTTTTGTTTTTCTTTAACGCCTAGTTTGAATAGTTTAAACTTGATATGAGTAGGAAACTTTTTCCCTATTCTATATTACTTCTAAATGCATTCATTATAATTTATGCTGTGATTATTAAAATTTTTAAATGATAATTTTTTTTTCTTTCTACTGGATTATATCTAGTTCCTAAAGATATCAATATTTTTTCGCAATTCCTGAAATAGTCAAAGTAATTCTTTTTTTCGTATGCAGCATAACTTACTCTTTGTAACCTAACTAATTCATAATCTTACTAATGTCCATCCATAAAGGTTGTCAACAACAGGGAAATAAGAAATTAATATTTACATTAATTTGAGATTAGATTATTTGTATGTTGATTCTAGGTTTCCCCAAGAAAATATTCGAAGAAGGACTTTTAAACATACTTTCATGTAAATATGATTTTACTCCTTATCAATCAGAATAATAATTTTATATCAAAATCGGATAATAGATATTGAAAGTACCAAAATCTTCTTTTAAATAAGATGGATGAAGTTTTCACTAAAAGTTTCCAAGAGATTTTATACAAATGAAAAAATATTCCGATATTTTTCAATACAAACTCCCCTAAAATAGTAATAATTTACCACTAATATTTGCCAAAAAAGCATCACAAAAAACACTTCTGACTTTATTCCTTGTTAATTAAAAGCAGGTGAGCAAATATTTCAATGTTTTTCCTGCAGAGTTAATAACATATATAATACTTTGCCAACTTTATTTCTACTTTGGAAAAATATGTGAATATGTACGTAGCTTTTTCGGTAAAGAACATTTGTAATTATAATTTTCACTGTAGTATTTACTGCCAAAGAATTTAGCAATGGTTGAAATATTCACCTGTATATGTTATCAAACCTTTCCTGAAAATATGGAATTTCTTTCCTCTTTTTCTTCATTTCCAATGTATTTTGTAATTAATTAGTCATTACTTGATATAAATGTTGTGCTTAATCCCCAGAACTTAACTAACAAAGATTATGACAATCCACTCTTACAAACTATAAAACAATGTGATATGTGGTAATACATATCAATTAGGATTCTATTTTAATTTTGGAATATTTCTTTTTCAAATTATTTTAATAAGTTCTAAAAAATTTGAATCATAAGGTTAGGGACAGAATAGTTTAAATAATTGCGGAAATTAAAAAAAATTATATTTACATGAAACAATGCTCATGAGACCGACAGATAATGAAAAAGATTCAAGCAATAATACAGTCTATAAACGTTAATATTAATATAAGGTTTTTTTTTATTAACTAGTTAAGGCAAATGGAATTTTGATATGAAGAATACAATTTCAGATATCATTTAAAAAAAAGTGAACTAAAGTACTACCATAATTGCACTTTCAAATCTAAACAAACGAACTAGTCAATGAATCATCTAAAATCTACACCGTCTGCTAACTTCCTTTCAAAGTACCGAAACTATTAAAGGTTTTCTAAATGGAGATTTTGTAATAATGACATCCTCCAGCAACTTACATAGTGCAAAATTATATTAACATCAAATTGAATGTTGGTAAGAAATATATTCTCAGTTGTGTAATGTAAGGAACTTCATTCGGAAAATTTAAAAAATATACAGTGAATATACCTTCAAATAGGTAACACTCTTCTTATTAATAGTTGATGACTTAATTATCTCTTAAACGAAAAGGTACCTATGTCCGAAAAATTTATTAATTCTTTGATCATTATCCATGAAAAGGAAATGAGATATTTGATATTATTTCAGAACACTTAAACACACATAATTTATATATTCATATACTGTATATATATATATATATATATACAGTATATAATATACATATATATATATATATATATATACAGTGTATAATATATACATATATATATATATATATATATATTTATATATATATATATATATATGTAAATATATATATATATATATATATATATTATATACAGTATATTATATATTATATAGTATATATATATATATATATATTTATTACAGTATATATATATTATATAGTATATATATATATATATATTCACAATAACACATATATATATATATATATATTTGTGTGTCCGTGCGTGTGTGCGCGTGTGGGTGCTCGTGTATGTATGTATAAATTACCTATTCCAAACATTAAGGACAGGGTTATAATAACCTCTAGTAAAGTCTTATAAAAAAAATTCTACTGAAATAATTGCTCAAATTATATCCAGATTGTTAAATGTCGAGACAAACCATAATTCATTTCGACTCTCAGACAAATATGAAGAGTAAAACGTGTAACAACATCCAAACAGTACAATATGTGTTAAAGAAAGATTGTATATCCATAGTAAAAATAAATAAACACAAATGAAATAAACAGACTTTTGCAAAGGTATTATACTATTAACACCAATGAATTTCCATGATATGTAAACCAGATTCTAATGAACATTGTTTCAGGATTATATAACTAATTATTGCATGTAAATTATTCGAATTAATAGGTTTTCTGAAAGCAACTAAGAATCTCCTCACTCACATTACTTAATAATTTTAAAAAGAATATATTATTTTGTATAACACGATTTTTTCCAATGATAAAAAGTCCTATAGTTTTAGTTTAATCAAAGAAACTCTACACTATCTTATTTACATGGAGTCCATGATAGAGATAAATATTTTGTATATCAAATTTGGAAGAACGGAAAGGAAATAAAATGGAAAAGGAAATACTTAATTAGACTTTTGGATTAACAAAAATATCCTAAAACATATGCTATATTCTTCTCCTGATATATGACTTGGAATATTATCTCAGTTGTCACCACTAAGAAATGCCATTTCCTGGCAAATTACTCGAGAATTGAGACGCCAAAAAAAATAAGATAAAAGCCTTTGAAACAGTTGTAGTATAATTTTCCCTTGTTGTTTAAGTCATATAATGTCTTTCTTCTGGAGGCTTGAATTCTCCACATGTAAGAATCTGAGGGAGTTTCATTATTGCTAGATGAAGAGTTAATATTTTCTTCTTGTTTAAGGAATGGCGTCTGACACTTTTTTCATTGCTGTTTTAGTTATATAGAGAAACTGTTTGTTATCGTTAGGTTGTTGGCATTTTGGGGAATTCCAGAAGAAAATGTTAATCTTGAAAGTTTTGTTTTAATCATTAGATACATCTAGTTTAATCCATAAATTTTACTATAAAAAATTTAGGAAATAACAACCTCCCGTTTATTTATACGTATGGATAGAAAAACAGATAAATTTAGGCCTTTCATATATAGAAAACATGCAAATCCCTTTCGATATGTATATTTTTATTTTTTGCCATTCGTAAAATATAAAGCATTCAACTTATTCTTCCACGTACCTTAGAGTACTTAGAATTGGCAGCCATATTATTACTTGTTCTGAAAAAAACAATGCAATTGGTTAGAATTTTTTTTTATATTTTTCAACCATATTATTCATACGTTACGGCACTGAAAATTTCACTTTTTCATGACACCCACTGAGACAAAATCTTCGTAATTTATATATATATATATATATATATATAAAATATATATATATATATATATAATATATATATATATAACTACATAATTAGAAGTAGCGGAATTTCAATCACATACAATATTTTGGAGGTAGTTTTGTAAAAGGTCAACGTTTACTTTTCTTCAATCTTTTAGGATCTAAAACAGTTTTCTTAATGTTGTTGAAATAATATATATATATATATATATATATATATATTTATATATTATATTATAGTGATATTTGTTTTATATCAAACCGAACATGTTATTTTATTTTAATTAATTTTGCCCTAGGAAAATATATCTAGTGTCATGTACATATTTGATTAGTGCTTTTTCCCCTGAGAGGAATTACACCCCAAAACT
>NC_090725.1:29711642-29721642 GCF_036898095.1 Palaemon carinicauda | reverse complement strand
GTGTACTGACTTGAAGACATTTTGTCCGTCTGTTTTTTTTTTCTTGCCTCCTCGTCTTCACTTTCCTTTGCAAGAATAACTTCATATTATAGTATGAAATCTTCGAATCTCAATCAGATTTTACCTCTGTTTTACACACACTGTTAAAAAACCTTAATTTCAATCGGAAATATCTCGTAAAAATATACTGTTCTCATCTGTATTTCAGTCAAATACGGGCGACCGTAATTTTACCATAATTTCTTTTATCTTTTACGGGTTAGTGACGGTAATATCACTCCTTTACGTTAGTATCCGTTCATAAAACGGTAACAATTCTGGAATAAATATTGCCAGATATTTACCGTTTTCTTAAAGCAAATTTTTAACAGTGCACTTTAATATGAAATATCAATGAACATATCACTTCCTCTATAAAAAAAATTCTTCATATTTTGGAGTTAGGAAACAAACTAACGGTCTTACTTCACGTGGACCAAAATTTAAAAGTTTTGTTGAATACTTCAGACATTTTTCATATAGATTTGAATATTTTAAAAAGGATATTTCTACCTATACATCCATTCACTCCTGCATTACAGGGAATTATCTTTATTCGCAGGATATGAATTCTCTAAGTTATTATTATGTTAATAAAATGAGGTAAGGAATAGAGGAAAATGACGGCAATTAGGTAAAATTTAACATATGTATTACAGGGAAATACTTAAAAATTTGGAGAACAGGCAGGCATATGTAATGCAAGCTTGGAAAATTAATGGCATATTTGATAAAAATATAGGATAATAAAAAGTTTGAGATGAATACAGAAAGAAAATTGTTTATGTTTGGAATTATTTAGATTTCATTATCCACTTCCTGTGCTGACGTATTGAAGGTATCCCATTTTTATTAAAAAAAAAAAAGGAGGTTGGCTGTATACATTTGATATTCATTGTTTAGTTTACGATAAGAAGGGAGGATAATAATCATACTATAGGACACTGGGTGCTCAGCAGAGAGAGAGAGAGAGAGAGAGAGAGAGAGAGAGAGAGAGAGAGAGAGAGAGAGAATATTAAAAGGGGAAAATAATAAAATAAGTAATTACACAAAGACTTCTAATGTTATATCATGAAATAAAGAAGATATGTTGATTGGAACAGTGAAGATTGCTAGGGAAATATATATCACTATTGAAAGGTTAAAAAAGAAGAAATATTTCCAGTTAATTACAGGAAAATCCGGGAAAAGCTTTGAATGAGAGAAAGAAATAAACTCTTGCTTTTGATAGACATAATGAAGGTCTTTAGCATAAGAGTTGAAGAAAGACAGTTGTCTCGTTGTCCTGTCGACAGCTGGATAAGGTCGTTAACCCTTTCAAGAGGAAACCTGTATAACTTCCGGAATAATGTATGCAAATGAGATTGATTGGACACGAGACCAATGACTGAGGAACGATAACGTCTGGAAGGATTGACGAGTCTTTATGTTTGCCTGAGGATTTCAGACTTAATAAAGTTCGGATAAGAGTTTCATCTTTCTTCCAGGAGGGTTCTCCTGAGATTGTTCTCTTTTTTTGTGAGTATTACATGAAATATTCCCTGAGAAGTTGAATATAATTTTGGTGTTTGATTAAAAGAAAGTATGAAGGTTTAAAGGTCGTTCATGAAAGGCAGACACAACGGATAGTGAAATTTTCCGGGCTAGCTGGACAACGCCCCAGAAACTGACCATATATGCATATGATCAGCTCACATTCACCCCCACCCCACCCTCCATCGAAGCTCTGACCTAAAAGGAATAGGCAATAGGTGCTGATGACTCAGCAGAGAGACCTATAGGCTACATAAACCCGCCTATCCTTGGTTCACAAAGATTGTAATGTTAGAGACACTACAAAAAAAAAACTAGGGAGCTTGTGCAGGAAACAAATCAAAGTCCAGAAAATAGCCAGCAGGTATGTTTCCAATAGACAACCACAACCCTGTTCGTTCATTATTTTATCGGAAACATGAGTTTTTCATGAATAGTTTTCGTGATGTGAAGATCAATATTTTGCCATGGTTTTTAGTAAAAAAAAAAATGGCCTTGTACTTTTATTAGATTCTCTATTCTCCATATCAGAGACTTAGTTCTTCAGGAACAGTGGAGTAAAAACATTGATTTCACATAATATATTTAGATATTAATATTGTAAGTATGCTAGTAGTGAGAGCAAAAATGCTTGTGAGTATAAGATTATACAAATTAGTAGCCTTGCACTGGTAAAGCTTGCAGAAATAATTGGTAAACGAGTCCTGTGTGTGTGTTTGAATGAAAAACAATAATGGGATAAAATTGTCAGTAGAATGAAACCTTTATTGATAAAGTAAACTTATTTAATACTAATTGGAAAAGGAATCTGCGAGCTTGCATAATATAAAGGTGAATATATCGAACAGAAAAAAAAATCGTACAAAGACGCTCACTAGAATATCAGCTGGATAAGCCTAACCCCCCACTTTGGTACCCATCTACAGCAGTGGCCTCACCAGTAAACAGCTTAAACTCATGGTTCCGGGCAGGGATCGATCTGTCGCCAAGCAAATGCAAGGCAAACACGTTACCATTGTACTAGCCAGGATGCAGGAAATTTGTGAAGATATAGGAAAAAATAATAATAAAGATGACATAATCAATTTATGTAAAAACCGATGTACATGTATTGGAAAAAATACAGTAAATATTTGCTGGGGAATTTTGAGCTCATATGATTATTGATAATGATGATAACAATGAATGGCTAGCCTGGAACACTGAGATCATAAGACCGAATATTTTTAATTTAGTTTTGAAATTAGCCTATTTCATCAAATACATAATTTTAGAATGTGGCGAGGGAGGTTGTAATATAGATGATTTCTTGAAAGAATTTCCATTATAAAATTTACTCTCGCCAAGGTATGTTCTTTTTTTTCATCAAGGCATCAGAATATAAAAACATGGTATATTATATAATTACACAAATTATATAAATGTATAGGTTTTATCAATAGTTCTAAATAGAATAATAGTCATTTAAATACGATAGATATACTCCGTTTATATCAAGTAATGGTAGTCACCTTTCTCCACTAATCTATACCTTAAGAGAATTTCTTGATTATTATATAGATATATAAATAAATGATCACTAATAACGTATATATGTTGGACTCCTTATTCAGTTAATTATAACAAATTATATTTTTTGATATCTGCTTTCTTTATTTTCTTCACTCTGACTTTCTGAACAAAACTTTTGCTATGTTAACACAAGTGATAAGCACAGCGAATACCCTTGAGCTTTTAAAACCGGTTAGACTCTCTGGTAATTTATTTATGGTACCCAGTGCACAAAAAAAGGAAACAAACCTTTCAGGGTTTCATAACTTGAAAGTCTAGAGCATTGGATAAGTAATCTGTATATTTGTCATCATTGTCTTTTATCGTTACGTTTTATTAAAAGAATATACTTTAAGTGATGACAAAAAGGAAATAATATGGGAGAATAAGAATCGTTATTATCAAATCATGATAAGATAAAGTATATCACAACCAATTATTATTATTTATTGTTGGTAGAATAGTCATTAGTGAGTGTATATAGATATTTTTCTTTTTTTTTATTCATAAAGACTGCAATAAAATATTGTAAATTTCTTAACTTGGCTAAACATCATTATTACCTCATGATTACTAACATAATATTATGTATTATCTGCTTATACATAAAAAGAAGAAAAAATTGAAAGAAGTGAGTTGTCAGATCCGTCCAAAAAAACCTACAAAATAGTATTATAAATGCTTTTAATTCAATGAAAGTCAATGTTCAAAGTAGATTGCCTTTTTTTCCTAAGGAAATAATATAAGGATGTAAGAGAAAATCTTAATTTTATTCCAAATATATATCAAGTTTTAGGGTTATGGAGGTGGGTGAGAAGAGAGCAACTACATACCTACTATGAGATTCAGGGCCTCTGTAACACGGTTTTTTTTTTTTTACTTTGCTCCTTATCAAAGCATCGGATGTAGCTGAAAGTTGACATATGTATATTTTACCACCACACACAAATTTTGTCAGCATTATCAATAACCTAAACCCGATAGTTTTAATTTTTATAGAGTAAAAATTATCTAGCCGACGCCCTGGCCAGTGATAACGAGCCAAGAGTCGAAAATATTCATTACGTAAGCAATGTAAACACCTTTTGAAAAAATTTTGCCCCGCCCATCCACCACACACGCATTCACCTTGTTTAATCGGCTCTGAAACCCAAAACAGTCAAGAATGGCTAACAGGATTTGGAATTGCCCCCGTGGTTGCAAAACTGCATTTGTCTTACGACTTGCAACTTTATACAGTCAAGAGAAAGCCCGTGGCCATATTTACTATAGCCTGAATAGGTAATTATTCAGTTTCTAGTTAAAATCCAATGTTTATGGTCTGATTTGTATGTAGCGTCACATGATTATAATACTTGTAATGTCATTCAGGCTTTTGAACATTTCCATTAACTATTCACTATGCCACCAAGAGAGAGAAAGAGAGAGATTGTATGTAAACAGTCTTTATATAACTATTTTTGTTAAAATAAGATTATTGTGCTAAAATCTCTATCAGACCAACGGATCATCCGATATAATTTTTTTTCTTCTTCTTAGGCCGTACGACCGTGTTGGCTATGTTTTGGGCATGACTGCATTTTGTAAATAATTCATGAATAGTTTTAGGAGTTTTATTTGTACATCTAATGGGAATTTATAGAAGTTAAGAGAACATAATTCATTTATCCTTTAAAATAATTACTACATGTAGCAAAACAAATAGTAGTGAAGATGATAATGCAATGAAGGAATGATACCATACTTTATCTTCAGCTTCAACATCGGCAATAACATACCCAGTTGCCATAATTTGTCAGCTTATTGAAATAACCTATCATCTAATGTTAAACTTAATTTCTGAGGAGGCCATGGCTTATTGCACAGTGAAAAAACATTACAAAGACTTATGAATGGCGGAACGATACATAAATGTGGGTGGGGTATCTGTGCTAGCGTAGTAATACTACTGTAGCAGTAGTGCCGCAACAGTAGTATACACAAATTAAACGTTTAGGCCAACTGCTGGGATCCTTGAGGATCATTTAGCACTTCTTACAGCTACTTATAGCCAGAATTTAAATTTTCTGACCCAACAATGCCAATGATAGCCTTCAGTGTTATCCTGAATTATAACGAGGCCAAAGTGGGTGGAGCCTCATGAAGTCATCATTCCGACGATAATTATTGGTGAAGGTTTAAAGCCAAAATACGGTACCGGCTATTTTTTTTTCTTTACAGTAAATAGGTAGGTAGATAGACAATAAATAAAAATTGCTTGACATTGGATATAGCAGTTATCAAATCAAGCTTGTCTACTACGTTTTTTAAAATTACCAACTATTCCCTACACCTTGTCAATCTGATTGTGACCTATAAAGTAGACTGTAATTTCTTAGGAAACTCATTTTGGGAGTTAGACTAATAATCGAAGTGTTTTTGTATTTATTAACACATTTTGTTGGTTTGTTCATTATGACAATTATCAGTGGAGAGGTTTCAGAGTTCATAAAGGTGCACTGCTTTGCTTTTATTTAAACTTTTGTGTCATTGTTGGCAGAGGTATAGCCTTCGTTACGTATAGGCAATCATCGATCGAGAAAGAGGGAAGAAATGCCGTCATAAGTTACGTAACGAGTGCATTCGAAACCTTTTCTCTGAGTAACGTCTTCAAAAAACGTCACTTTTACATTATAATTACCAAATTTATTCAACCTACGTAATGCAGAATATAGTCAAAATTTATGTGTAGATATAATGTGCATTCTGAATAAGCGTTATATTAATGAAATTCATAGATAAAAAATTTTTGCGAAAAAACCGTGTTACAGAGGCCCTGAATCTCATAGTAGTGCGATGTATAGACATAAAAATCGGAGGCAAAGATAATGGTAGTAATTATAAAGTGGAAAGCCACAAACGAGTGGTAAGTGATAATAAGAGCTCCAGAAGTAAAAAGGGATAACCTACAGAATTGCAAAACCAAGAAGGAAATTTTGGTAGGAAGTAGAGAGTTGCCATAATTAAAGATCAAAATAGAAAAAAAGAGAAAGCCAAGAGAAGATGGAAAATATATTTTTCACAACTATCACACTGAAGATGAGTGTGAATTACTGCAAAATTTTTCTTCAGTAGGAATCTGAATGAAAACGGATATTATCTAAAAGATTGAACAAAACATTTTTTTTTTCCTCTCTCTCTAAGTACTATCACTGAGTGATTTATTAAAATATCTATAACTGAAATCTGATCATTATGTTGTAGGTCCCACAAAAACTTAATAATCTAGTAAAATGGGTTTATATATTATAAAAACTAAATTTTGTGATGTTTATTTCTAAAAATAGATAATCTATCATTGACGTAACGTCTATAATAAGTGGTTTAGAAATTGAAGGGTAAAGATCAATGAACAACATCTTAAGGTGACACCTGAATATTTTAGCAAAGGTTAGTCCCAAGGGTGAATCCATTACCATACCATCCATTTCATTATAACCTTTTTTTATAAGAAATATATATAAAAAAGGAAAATAAGTTTATGTTATGTGAAGTTCTAGTACTTTTTTAAAACCCTCGGTATTAAATTCATGAAATGACATCAGGCTGGGAAAACTTTCACTACAGCTCAAAGGATGCTTATGGTTTCCCCTTTTTTATTTATTTACATAGCTACATTGAATAAAATATATTGTATTTCTAATTATTTGGATAGTTTGAATTGATAACCACAATTATTCCATTGTTCAAATGTAAATGTTAAATTTATCTGCATTTCACAATACAGAAAATCTTTTTATACTGTCTTGCAGGAATTTGCTTAAAATTAGTAATTAATTATGGGTTTAATTTTTCTTTAAACCAAAACTTTTTTTTCTCCATAAATCATCTTTAATTGAAATGTATCATTATTAGCTTATACAGGTAGAGATTTATATCATGTAATATATTATTATTTAAATCAATTATTTTCCTTTTGTTATTAGTTTTGTGTGCTCTCTTATAGTAGTATTTATCTTATATATTTATTTTTTTCATTCTAATTATAATTAGGAAAGAATTGTGTAAGTTTTAGAAATACTAGTTATCCATTGGTTGGCAAAGTATTGGTTGATATCATGGAAGAAAATAAGAGATGAACATACACAATACATAAATTAAGATGATCCTTTTATCAAATCTTCGTAGTATGACATCTTTCACCACCGCTTTAATGTTTCGCATAGATTGAAGTAACCAGTTTTGTAGGATATCAGAAAAAATGTTAAATACTTTTGTTGAAAAACATAATACATCAAGTTGGAAGTTGATAAGCATATGTGCCATTGATAGTTTAACGCTTTATGGTACTTTTTTTCTTTTTTTTATAATGTATGATTGTATGCAAGACGGGTAGAGAGAAGAGGGAATAGTTTATTTGTCTGACTGAAGTTTCCTGGCAGATCTTAATTTCACAGATAATGGAGAATTCCTTTGTAAGAGCACGATTTGAATGAATTATTTAACAGGTGTAATGATGTTGGTTTATGTATGTGATACATAATATGCTGGAGTAGAATTTATCATATATGAAAGTAGAGGCACAACCGACAATGCATCATTCAGGTACGTTTATTTGTACAAATATTTGAAATAATTACAAAACTTTAATAAAAACTAGGAATATGTCAATAT
Source organism: Palaemon carinicauda (assembly GCF_036898095.1). Lineage (NCBI taxonomy): Eukaryota > Metazoa > Arthropoda > Malacostraca > Decapoda > Palaemonidae > Palaemon > Palaemon carinicauda. Next base: position 29,713,866 of record NC_090725.1, on the reverse strand, counting down.
ATTCAGATAAATGAGTTACAGGCACACGTTAGTTTTTAGCAATAGCAGCTTCTAGGAAGCATGTAACTATATTACAGTTTATGTGAAAAGCATGCTCACGAGCCAATAATTAAAGTGACATAGTATAATTTTTATAAAAATATACTAAATAAAATATTTATATAGTTACACGAGATTTATAAACATGGGTCTTATTTCCTTTAGTTACTCGTTCATTTGCAACTTTCATGCGATGTTATGTTTTTTTTAAATTATTGTTTTGATAATATCAGGAGATATATTTAAGAAACAACTTGAATCTACGATGAAGGGAAAAAAAATATATTCAATAAAGAAATTATTCGAATAACAAAAGAATAAATGCCCGGGACTTCTTTTAAAATATCAAGGTGATAAGATATTGTAACCAATGCTAATATGGTCATAATTCTCACCAAATAAATATTCAAAGTAATCCATATTGGCAATATATTTGCTAACATTCATCACATCGAGTTGAAACCTATATTATGAAAACCATTTTCAAGAGTTATAAAGTCTCATTAGATATAGCTCTCTTTTATGGCCTCCCTGGCAATGTCTACCTTTTCTTTCTCTCTATCTTCTGTTTACAGCAAATTTTCACACACCCACGGAGAGAATTTCAAGCAGCCGGATGAATTTCAAGTAGGAGAACGTCTACAGCTGTGTGTAGGCGATACTTAGAGTGTAATGGAATAAAGTGCTTCGGTTTTGTTTAAACGCTTTCTTTGTGTTATTGTGTAATATGAAAGTTAGTGAACTACCAATAGTTATATATGTCATGAAACAATGCTAAGGATAAATCCTTATATAATTTCTATCAAAACTTGTCCTCTGGTAGAGGTTTTTAATATCCATTTGAGTTAATGTTAAAAAAATCAATAAGTGGTTTGTAGATATTTTATTACATGAAATATATAAAACAGAAAGGGAAAGAGAAAAAATGAGGGCTCATGAGCCTTTTCTCTCTCTCTCTCTCTCTCTCTCTCTCTCTCTCTCTCTCTCTCTCTCTCTCTCTCTCTCTCTCTCTCTCATTTAAGCTTTCCCATTAAGCACCTTTTCCTTGTCCCCGCAGGGAACTCCTCATTCAAAGTTAGCGAGATGTTTTGCAATGAGTTCCCCTTGGTGTGGCAAGTATCCTGAATGATATTCAGCAGAAATGTGAGAGAACGACATCGAGAATCTTCTGTTGTAATATTCAAAAGTAAAATTTAAATCGTTGGGAAACGAAAAGAATAATTACAGTGCTGATGTTTCGAAATAGATTCTAAATGAGTAATAGGTTAAGACAGTAAGCCATTTCTTTTTTCAAGTATGTGGTACCATAATTCATAAACTTTACAGTAGGCCTACTGTTGAATTTTTTTTATCACTTATTACAAAATTTTCTTTTAAAAAACTTTTGAACTTTTGCCTATTGTCTCTCGATTTTTTCTTAAATATCGATCTTGATAAGCAAAGGTGATTAGTTGAATTATTTACTATTAGTGTACAGGAAAATTGTATTGTAATAATTGGTAATGTATGATATTAATTATATTCTAAAAACATAAGATTGCGACAGTTACTTGGCAGACTATATATATAGTACTATAAAAGATAGGTTTATATGATATCATTGTAACTAGTTCTATATCTAAATCCCAAGAGAGGAAAACTATTAACTGACCAATTAATATTATTACTGAAAAACTAACATCAGTGAAAATAATCGGAATTAAATTAATCTTTCTTTTGGGAAACTAGTGGAAAACGCATTGTTTATCCTATAGCCCCTTCTCCTCCCCTCTCCACAACAAAAAGAAAGATAAATCCAAACATTAACAATTTAAAGCTTAGTTACTTAGAAGGAATGGCGACTTCATTCATCTAGGACCATTTTCAATTACTACATCCCCTTTTTATATAAAACTATAAGTATGTGGTGAACAAGTTAATCTTCCCTGATTGATTTTTAATATACATATATATATATATATATATATATATATATATATATATATATATATATATATATATATATATATATATATATATATATATATATATATACGGAAGAGAAGAAAGCAGAATTTATAATTAGAAGTTGCATAATAAGCTTTCGTAAAATTTCTATATATTGAGTTTTACTAGTGACTGATTTTGTGTTTATAAGGTGAAATACTTTGAAAGGTTCTGAAAATGGAGATGTAAGAATACTTTT
>NC_090725.1:29699142-29706642 GCF_036898095.1 Palaemon carinicauda | reverse complement strand
TGTTATATAATGGGCAATCAGTCAAAGTAGGTATTAGAAGGATTAGTCTCTAGTCTTGAGTCTAACACAGGGAATGATAAGTTAGTACGACCGAAGCAAAGATTATTTTGCTGATATGTAAACGAAGAAAAATTAAAAGTAGAAAGCATTTACTTATTCGCCCATTATGACTCAAATATAGTATAGGGTAGAGATATTACATGTAGGATTTGTCATTGAAAGAGTTGTAATTATAATAAAAAAAATACTGTTAAAAATTATTAAAACACCCAAAACTGTATTTTGACTATAATATTATTATATACTCAGCTTCGAGCTTTTGCTCAGAGAGTTTATGCCTCAACTGAAAAGGAAAACAATTTAACCATAAAAGAAACCCTTTCTGGTACAACTCAGGAACATAAATGGTGGTCTACCCTTAAATCTGCACTCTTTGGTGTAGATTCAACAGTTCCTCCTTTACTTAAACCAGATGGCTCAGTCACTCACTGTCCAAAGGAAAAGGTAACCATTTTGGCTGATGTTTTTGACAGTAAACAGAGTAATGAAAAACTTGAACTTCCTCATTCCTGTTTCCCTGAGCTAAACTAACTAGTTTAGCTTTTCGATCTCGTAAGATTAAAGCTCTGTTGATGGACCTTAATGCTTATGGAGGTGTAGACCCAAATGGTATTTTTCCTTTGTTTTTTTATAAAGACAGCAGATTTCTTAGCTCCAAAGTTATTTTTTATTTTGCGCAAGTTAGCAAGAAGAGGGGCTTTTAGCACTTGTTGGAGAATTGGTAATGTTACTCCTCTAGGTAAATGTGTTTGTGGTAGGTCAAGTCCCACTGATTACCGCCCAATTTCCATAACTCCCATATTATCTACAGTTTTTGAACGTCTTCTAGCAAAACGTCTTAATAGGTTTCCTGAAGGTAATCACCTACTCCCTAGTTTGCAATTTGATTTTCGTAAAGGCCTTTGAGCATATGATGCCCTTCTTGCAATATCCAATGCTATACAGAAATCCCCTGATTGTGGTCAGGAAGTTCGTATGATTGGCTTAGATTTTAGTGCTGCCTTTGACTTTGTTAATCAGGAGGCCCTTGTTTTCAAACTGAAACAGTTGGGAGTGGGTGGGTCGTTTCTCAGCATTATTATTGATTTTTTAAGTAATAGATCTTGAAGAGTTGTTGATGGGCACCATAGTGAGTATAGGAAAGTGATATCCGGTGTTCCACAGTGTAGTGTTCTTTGCCCATTACTTTTCATATTATATACACATGACATGTTGTTTGGCCTAGAGAACAAGCTTGTTGCATATGCAGATGATGTTACTCTCTTTACATCAATTCCATCCCCTGAATGTAGATCTGGGATTGGTGAGTCCCTTAATAGAGATTTAGCTAAAATTAATGCGTGGTGAAAATTATGGGGTATGAAGTTGAATCCTAACAAAACTCAAAGTATGATTGTAAGTAGGTCAAGGGCGGTGGCTCCTCAACATAAGGATCTCAGTATTGATAATGTTTCTTTAAATTTGTATGACTTAAAATTTTCTGTGTGATTCTCGACAGCAAATTTACTTTTGAGAAACACATCAGGTCTGTGTCTTCTTCAATTGCACACAAAAATGGCTTATTGAGAAAGTCTTACAAGATTTTCGGTGATCAATCTATTCTGAAGAAGTGTTTTAATTCTTTCATTGTACCTTCTTTTGAGTATTGTGCTCCTTTCTGGTGTTCAGCTGCTGATTCTCATTTTGATTTGTTGGACAGAAAATGACGGTCTATTAAATTTCTTATTCCTGATCTAGATATTAATTTTTGGCACAATCGTTCAATTAGTTCATTATGCATGTTGCATAAGATTTTTCATAACTCTGACCATCCTTTACATTCAGATCTCCCTAGACAATTCTATCCTGTTCGTAATACTTGGCAGGCACTTAGTTCTAATAGCCAGGCCTTCTCCATCATCGGGTTCAATACTACACAGTATTCTAGAAGTTTCATTTCAGCTTTTACCAAGTTGTGGAATGATCTTCCTAATCAGGTAGTTGAATCAGTAAAACTTCAAAAGTTCAAAGTTGGAGCAAATGTTTTTATGATGTCCAGGCTGACATGAGTCTTTTTATTGTTTATATATGACATATCTGTTTTTGACGTTGTTAATAGTTTATATAGGACATATCTGTTTTGACGCTGTTAATGTTTTTAGAATGATATATTGTTAATTTATTCTCATCATTTACTTGTTTCCTTATTTCCTTTCCTTACGGGGCTATTTTTCCCTGTTGGAGCCCTTGGGCTTATAGCATCTAGCTTTTCCAACTAGGGTTGCAGCCTGGCTAGTAATAATAATAATAATAATAATAATAATAATAATAATAATAATAATAATAATAATAATAATAATAATATTAATAATAATAATAATAATAATGAGTGTAATAACTAAAAATTTTTTGAAACCAAATTTCGAAATATCATGTATTCGCATATAGAGTTAAAGACAACCGGTGGAGAATTAGTAAGGAATAGCTGTCAAAAGATCGAAAAGTACACAAAACGCTAGATATCTCCCCAGAATACCAGGAAAAAAATAACCAAGACTATTATGGATATTCGATTCGTCAGCAGAGCAAGGGATTGATAATATCCGAAAAGATAGAAGGCATCGTAAGAGCATAAGCACTAGTGGTGGCGGACATCTATTTTATTGTTTGATTATTATTATTATCACTTAGAAACATATTATTTGGCCAAATGAAATACCAGTCACTAAATAATAGTACATTCGAATGGAATTATATATTTTGGGATAATAATAGAGTTATGTAATATACGATATTTTACATAGAGAAAACCACTGAGATTATTGATCACTAAAACTCTCTCTCTCTCTCTCTCTCTCTCTCTCTCTCTCTCTCTCTCTCTCTCTCTCTCTCTCTCTCTCACTCTCTCTCTCTCTCTCTCTCTCACCATACATAAGAGATTATTAAATGCGATCATAAAAAATGTTGAGGGAACACTGTAGATATCAAGAAACAACGAAATGATATAAAGAAGACTTGGACAAATGGTGCAAACCGATCTTTGAAAAAGGAGATTTCATCGAAAAAATAGATGGATTAAAACAAAGATTGCTGACGATTTTTATATAATTCTATACATTAATGATTTAAAAACTAACTTTGCCAATAGAAATTATAAAATACAAGTGTCAGTAGTAAAGAAAACATTAAAAGGCATGAAAAAAGGCTAACCAACCAGAGAGGGTGGTCAAAAATAGATTTAGTAATGGATGAACTAGACTTCAGGGAATTAAAATTTGCTGCATGTTGGAAAAACTTCCTTATTATACGAATTCATATTACGGGAGACACAAATAAGCTGACAAACTACCGTCCAATAAGTTGATTGTCAGCAATATATGTAATATTAAAAAAGAACATACTACTGCATATATATATATATATATATATATATATGTGTGTGTATGTATATGTATATATATATATATATATATATATATATATATATATATATATATATATATATATATATATATATATATATATATATATATATATAATATATATATATATATATATATATATATATATATATATATATATATATATATATATATATATATATATATATATATATATATATATATATACATATATATATACATATATATACAGTATATATATTATCAAATGCTAAGTTACAACCCTAGTTGGAAAAGCACGATGCTATAAGCCCAGAGGCCCGAACAGGGAAAATAGCCCAAGGAAAAATAGAATATCAAAATAAATATTTCCCATATAAACTATAAAAACTTCAACAAAACAAGAAGAAAAAAATCAGAATAGTGTGCCCAAGCGTACCCTCAACCAAGAGAACTGTAACTCAAGACAGTGGATGACCATGGTACAGAGGCTATGGCACTACCCAAGACTAGAGAACAATGTTTTGATTTTGGAGTGTCCTTTTCCTAGAAGAGCTGCTTACTATAGCTAGAGTCTCTTCTACCCTACCCAAGAGTGTGTGTGTGACTGTGACTGTGAACTAAAGACTAAAAACATATATATGAACTATAAAGTTGACTTCCGCAAAGGAAAGAAAACCCCCGGTCACTTTCCTCTTAATGACCGACTTAAAAATAAACCGGACAAAAGTGCATTTATGCCTCGAGGTTAGGCTAATCATCAAGAGAAAGAAACACACACACTCTCTTTCTCTCTCTCTCTCTCTCTCTCTCTCTCTCTCTCTCTCTCTCTCTCTCTCTCTCTGTCATGAAGGTGAAATGTTTGCCGAAACATACAGACGTCTTTAGATATATTTTACTAGATTGCTTTGTCGCAAAATCCTATTTTATTTTACTTTAATACTAGTAACAAAAATAATTAGAAAAAAACGCTTTAAGTCTAGTTGAAAAAATTGTGTTTGGAGCTATGAAAAGTTTTTACATATAATTACTTAATCATTCTATAGTATATGTAGGAAATACGGAATAATAATTTTGGGGATTAGTAAGAACCCATTTTAAATTAAGTAAAATAGGTATATTTTCATTTATATGAGAAAAAATTCCTTACGTGGTATTTTCTTTTCAGACATTTCATGGGGGATTTAAGCTACTAAACTCATAATAGATTTTTTCTCTTAATTAGTGATATACAGATATTGGTCTGCAGTTATTCATTTAGTGAATCTTAAAATCCTTTTCTGCTAGTTTTTTGTCTATGGGATGTTGACAAAGAAGCTTAATAAAGGTTCAGTAAATATACTTTTGAAGATATGTCTCCTCGTCTTTTAGTGAAGTAAGAACTTTTGTAATGTGTGTTTTGGCATAGTCCCCAGATTCATTATCTTAGATGCTAACACACACACACACACACATATATATATATATATATATATATATATATATATATATATATATATATATATATATGTATATATATATATATATATATATATATATATATACACACACATATATATATATATATATATATATATATATATATATATATATATATATATATATATATATATATATATATATATACATACATACATATATATATATATATATATATATATATATATATATATATATATATACATATATATATACATATATATATATATATATATATATATATATATATATATATATATATATATATATATATATATATATATAATGTCCTTCCTATATATTCAAGTCACTTTATAGTTTTTAAAAGGGTCACCATTGAAATCCCTAAAAGAACATTGCCATTACTTCCTTTAACTGAATTAGTTATCTTACATTCCATGCAAAAAAAAAAATTATATTTTTGAAAATGATATCATACAAGACTTTTAGAACAAGCATAATCATCTAGGTTTATATATCTATGATGACATTATTACTTATAGAGAAAATATCCTATGAATCTAAATTATTCCAGTCATTATTTTTGTTAAGCATTTAAAAATAATTCCACCTTGTTGCTCATATCTCTATATAAATATAATTATTAACATCTGCATTCATTGCACATTTTTTCGTCATCAAATAATCTTTTATAATACGTATACAAAGAATCATAACATTTGGTTTATAATTTCTTAAGCAACAACATAAAAATCATCCACTATCAAATAATTATTATTTTTCTTTTGCACATTCAAATCTGGAATGAATGAAATTAAGGCCTCCCCCTGAATAGTACGGGTTCATTAAAAGTAATATATTATACTAATGTTTTAATAAAACCAAAGTAGTGCCACATCACCATCGCCCATTCACTTATATCCGTGATATTTGGAATATTTAATTAAATGTATTATGCAAATAAAATGTTTTGGGAAGGTCACATTGCTGAAAAATATTAGCCAATTAAAATTGTTATATATGCTAATTCCTATTTAACGCTTGCTACTCTTTGATGATATCAGCCCCTGGACTGATTTTTTGTATTTTTACTGACATCATGACTTGCCTCCTTGCACGGAATCTAACTTTGAAGGGTCATTCAAAAAGTTCTCTATTACATGAGCGAGAACACAGACTCCGCTTGACCTCTCTTCCTCCTCTATTAATTACGTAGCAGAGACTGAAAACAACATGAGACTTGATAATACTGTCAAAACTGATACCAGTAGGAAATAGACTTCTGGATGACTGAGAAAGTAAAGGGGAAACAGCTAGTATAAAAAAAAAGGTGAAAATTAAGAAAATAAACGTCAGATTATAGGTATAATTTATAAATTTATAAAATATATACAAGAAATTGTCTTTAAGAAGAATATACGAACAAATAGAAAATAGACGAAAATGATATTAGGAAAAGGGAAGTTACCTATTACACATGGAACTGGAAGAAGGAAAAGTATATTTCCAGAAAATAATATAGTTACAAGACATCAAGAAGTTGACAAGCTTACAGTACATCATACATGACAAAAAGTTATTAAATGAAAGAAAGAGACGGTGAAGCCTTTTTTTACGTTTAGCAGCAATTAAAAGAAAAAAAAAAGCATATCTAACATATCGGAGGCAAATAATAAAAGATAAACGATTTTTTTATGAACAATTGCTGGTTTTCTCAATGAGTAAATCAAAAGATTCTTAAGCAATATAAAAGAAACAAACCAGGAAATGCTGGGAAAATCCAACTGATCATATAGGTATTAGTCTTTTATGTACGTTATATACTGTGTTCATAGTATACAACAGGGAACAAACAACAGTCTAGAGCCTGGTGTATGGAAAGAGCCTTCATTCTTTACTGACTTATATCTTGCTTTTGATGTTGGCATTATACCATATATGTGAAAATTATTGAGATAAAAAAACATACCTAAAACGTTAACAGCTAAAGTATGGGCATGATGTATTGAAATCAAACATAGTGTGAATGGGGGGTAAAGGAAATATAAATTTTAGTAAGGATTTACGGTAATTACTACAAAAGGAGTGTAATATTTCACAATACTTTTCAATACTTGGTTTGAAACACTACACCGAAAACAATATGTAAAATACACGGAGCACAACATTTGATATTATCAATAGGTCAAGTTGCATTTGTTATATGATGGGCAATCAGTCAAAGTAGGTATTAGAAGGATTGGTCTCTAGTCTTGAGTCTAACACAGGGAACGATAAGTTAGTACAACCGAAGAAAAGTTTATTTTGATATGTCAAAGAAGCAAAATTAAAAGTATAAAGAATTTACTTATTCGCCATTACGACTCAAATATAGTATAGGGTATAGGTATTACATGTAGGATTTGTCAGTGAAAGAGTTGTAATTGTAATTAAAAATTAATACTGTAAAAAATCACTGAAACACCCAAAGCTATATTTTGACTCTATAATATTATTATATACTCAGCTTCAAGCTTTTGCTCAGAGAGTTTATGCCTCAACTGAAAAGGAATACAATATAACCATGAAAGAAACCCTTTCTGGTACAACTCAGGAACATAAATGGTGGTCTACCCTTAAA
>NC_090725.1:29689142-29691642 GCF_036898095.1 Palaemon carinicauda | reverse complement strand
TGATTGACGCTAATGGAAACCATATAAAAAATCTCTACACGACTAATTTTGAGTTCTTTTATTAAAACTAAGTCTTATCATGTTATGGTTAATTCAATTAAATGAGATAACATAATAGGATTTAGAGATATCGAAAGTAATTATATATTAGATAAAAAACGGTTATTATTCATCTTCAATTGAGTCATACATATATAACTAAAAGGATAAAATACATTGGATTATTATAGTATTCAATTTGCCTAAACATTCCTTAAACAATTGATAACATTAGATGAATAAAATATAAATTTATAAATCACTTAACAATGACTATATTAAAATATAATTCAAAAATAAATCAGAAGACCACTTTCAGTAAGAATCTAAGAATGCCATCAGCATCAGAGAAAACGTCACATCTAAGAATCTTAGTAAGGAGGCATTAAGTCTTCACATGAGAACAATTAGAATATTTTGTATTCCTATTTCCTTTATTTTTTTATGATAATATTTTCGATGCTGTAAAAATATAAATAGTTTGATATCAAGAAATATTATATACACTAAAAGTTCAATTTTGAAGGAAAGTGATTGGGAGAGTGAAGGGAAGTACACAGGTTATTTTAGAAAAATTTCAGATAACTAAATCTTTGTGGAATAAGATAGAGAAATATAAAGGGATGCGATACGGATGAGCAAAGTTGAAGACATTAAAGAAAATACTAATGAAAAAGAAACTGGACATTGAAAAATAGATAGTTATTATGAATTAATTTGGAGAGGCTTTGGCATAGAGTGTATGAAAATTCCTCATTCTCACTAACACAAACAAACACACAGATATATATATATATATATTATGTATGTATAGGTATACACACACACACACACACACACATATATATATATATATATGTATGTATAGGTATATACACACACATGTATATATTATATATATATATATAAATATATATACAATATAATATATATATATATATATGTATATATATATACATATATATATATATATATATATGTTTGTGCGTGTACATGTATATACATATATATATATATATATATATATTTCTGTATATATATATATATATATATATGTGTGTATATATATATATATATATATATAGAAATATATATATGTATATAAATGTATATGTATATTTAATTAACTGCCATTAGCCACATATATCCCTTGATATCGAATTCTCTGTCTCTGGATCAGAGACCTAAGTAGGAATTAGCTTTTGAATATAGCTTTTGGTCGGCGAAAGATTCGAACCCTATCCAATTTGAAACTAGAGTTACAGTCGACCCTTTACCGTTGCAGCTTCTGTTATATTTCAGTCAGTTGTAGTTAAATATGTCCTAATTATTTTGAAGAAAGAGAATATAATAGCTTAACATACATATCAGATAACTGGTGCCATGATCGTATTCTGTTGTTTGTTATGTCTATTTTTTGTTGCTGTAAGGCATATTTCCTGATTTTATAGAAATTAATACGTGCTTCAATATTGAAACTGAAATAGGTTTTGCTTCTCCCTTACAATTTTCATACTTTACATTAGTTATATATATATATATTTTTTTTTGAGTAAATAATACATATAAGTCTACACTCCCCTGTAATAGAAAAATTAATAGTCTAAATTGAAGTTGACCTGTACAGTATTTTCAAGGACAATTGGTCTCAAATGGTGAATAATCTGTTTTGTAAATACGGTAAACTGAAATCGATTAGGCAATAGAAGAAAGTAACTATTCAATTCATAATTTCAGGAGAACCTATTTGGTTTTATCTATATAGGTGGAGTTCATTAGTTGTTGTATATTTATTATCTATTCAACGGTTTGTTGTTAAATTGGTATCTCTGTAAGTTCCCAAATTGGTGATCTAGAACTATCTGTAACTAAGCGTATATAATTAATTACCATAGTGCTTCCTTGGATGTGGGAGAAATAAGTAAGTCACTGCCTAATTCTGATCATGAAGTAGGTTTGCGGTTTCTTACTACATATTAAGGGAATAAAAGGCATCTTCAAAGTAAAAAATCCAATATTTGTTTTTTGTCACTAGGGCACATAAAAAATAATATATAAAAATATTCAAAAAAGTGTCATAGGAATTAATTATCTATATGGAGATATGAAATAAAAGAGCATTTTACAATTTAAATGGGAAGGATTAAAATGAATTATAGCAGTTTACTTGAGAAGAATTTAGACAATAAAAAACAATCCTGGTTTATCATCAACGTAAAGTATGATAGAAAGGTCTTATTCCGCTGGTTATGCATTGAACAATTGATTGTCCTCCTGTTGATTAAATACGTTTATAAAACAACTAGAACATTATAAAAGTTAGATTAATTTAGTGATATTTCTGATAAATATATCAATATGCGTAGAAGAATATCGCGTATAAGTAGAAACTATAAGTTATTTGAAAAACCTGAGGGAAATTATCTTTAGTGAAATTTTTTATATTCAATGCATAGTAAAC
>NC_090725.1:29674142-29684142 GCF_036898095.1 Palaemon carinicauda | reverse complement strand
ATGTTTAACAGATATTTAGATGAATTTTCTCAAAAATGGCCCCTAAACTGGCCGCCATTTTGTGGAAAAAGTGGACATTTGATGAAGATTTCAATACTCAATGACATAATACCTCTAATAACCAGTACCTGATTTCAGGAACACACTTTAATTGCTCAAGTTGCTTTTTTATTTCAAATTGCTGGCAAAATTGCTAGTCAAAATAATACACAGAGTACGGGAAGTTTACAGTATGGTCAGATTGTAGTTATATAGTCGACCAAAAGCCCAGTCTCTAGGCACAGTACTTGTGTAATCCTGCAGTACATACATGTAATACAATAACGTAGATTTTGCCACACTATGTTAATTATGATTCCGAACTTTTCAAATCTGGTCACCAGAATTATGAATGTCTACAGATCATAATGTTGGTTAGCAAGTTTTCTGTCCCAATCTACTGGCATTCGCCTTCACAGAAACATAGACCAGTGCATTGCAGTGAAGCGTTCTTGCACTTGCAGCGGTTTTTGCAGCCTTTCTTGCATCCGCAAGACACCAGCTCATAGCAGGCCTTGGATGCCTCAGGGAGTGTGGTCCAGAGTAGTGTGTAGAGCCTATCATCACTCCGATGCCAGCCCCAGTCTGTTGGTGGAGGGAGCACGGGCGTTGGTACCAATGCCTGGCCCCAGACATGACCACCCTGAAGGGCAGATCTCTTCACATGCTGCTCCAGAGCAGCGTAGGTTGGCGGGATGTTCTGAACAGAGTTCGTCTTTGCAAAGAGCTGCTTTCTCGCCTTGTTGACGTCCTTGCATTTGCTTGTGCGGTCATACAGGAGTATGACAAACCTCTCGATGACATGCATTGTATCCTCTTGGATGCTTGTGGGTGCATTTGCCAGACTCAGCAGGGCATCAGTGAGTTCTGGCAGCGTGTTCCATGTTGCCCAGGCAGATTTCTTCCCATGTCCGACGAAGGCTGACACAGTATCACACCCTGTGATGGCATGAAACATTGGAAGAGCACATGCCTTCTCTGGACCAAGGGAGGAAGCTATTTCATGGGCTGCAATGTAGCGGTAGTTCTTGCCTGTCCCAAAGGCTACCCAGAGTTCGTCTCCAGCTGGTAGTTTCTGGACTACCATCACTGCTAGGACCACGACGTCACTGTCTACTGTTCGAACCTGTATCTGGTGGTGACCATGTTGTGCAGCATGTGCTACATGTAGCATCATGCGGGTGTCTGCCTCTTCTTGGTTGCATGGTGCGAGTGAGTTGACATCCTCTTGCTGTGGAACACAGATCACCTGCTCCCCATCAGTGACGACCAGTTCCTTGCCTTCTTCTTGAAAGGACTCTGCAAGCATGGTGGAGAGGTAGCTGAAGAGCTCCACTTTGTTGCTATCAACTCGCAGGAAACTTTGCCAATTTCCTGGTATGACTGCTGAGTCGACAACATGCCGACCTACTCCCTTTCCACGCTGTTCTCTGGTTGATGCCTTCAGGGAATCTGCTCTGTAGCTGTCCCACACAAGGTCAAGACGTGATACATGTTGGAAACGTTGTACAACGTATGGGATGAACACTTGCTGTGCATATTCCTCGAACGTGTTGGCAGTACCCGGCTTCAACATCTGTAATATTCTGGTAGAGGCTCAACCGTCTTTGATCCAGTATCACGCCCAGTGAGAGCAATGCTACGATCCACTCCCTCATCTGCACACGTTGGGTGTTGAAAAAGCGAGATTCCTGTTCCATGGAATGAATTCTTGGCTGTGGTGGCACTTGGGTTGTGGTCAATGTTGTCCACAGCCGCAGTTGTGAACACATTGCTACGCAGGGTAGGCGGGCAGACCACTTCCTCTATGCGGTACAGCTGACACACGCTGTTTCCCATCTGGGCAGAAAGACGTAGGACTCTGTCATATGAGATGCTTAGGCCCAGAGAGAAGAGCTTGTCCACAAGTCCTCTCTTGCGTGTTTCAGCATACAGCATCAGCCCAACATAGGTTGGAAGAGGAGTTTCTTGAGACGTACTGTGTCTGACAGCTGGAGGCTCCTGTGTCTTGGTTGCTCCCTGCTTCCGACTTTGCTTGACACTGTTGAACTTGAGAAGCTGCGCAATGGAAAGAGCTGCTTGTGTTGAAGAGGAATGGCTTTGATTCTTGATGGTGGGGCCATCCAGCACCATATTTACCATTGCAACTAGTACGTTTGGCACAGAGTCCTCCTGACAGCCGCCCGGGAATGATCCACGGAATTGGTAAGTGTCTTCAAACATATATCGACGAACTATCTGTGCAGCACGCGCAAGGTGAACTGCCCTCAGTGTCACAGTCTTGCTCGCAGGCTTTGACTAGCGCTTCACCAATGTCTTCATCAAACGCTAGTAAAACATCTCGGCCTTTGCTGTGGGATCTCAGGCCTGGTATCTGGGCTAACAGGCGCTCTTTCAGCCTTGTGCTATTAACTTTCTGGCACAAAACAACCCCGAGCTGTTCCATTCTTGTTGTGTATAGCTTTACAAGTTCTGCGAGTCTGAAGACTGGGGTGGTGCCCTCTTCTAGGTGGGTTTCCTCGATATACAGGACCAGTTCAGCCAGTACGATTCTTGACATTACACCTTCATGGTCAGTTTTCTGCTCGGCTTCTACAGTGGCCTTTGCACGATAGTAAAGAGCCAACAAACACTTGGAATGGTACTTGGCCTCCAGAGCCACCATATCACCCATGCTGAGCCTGGCTATGAGTTCATTGTCCCCAACTTGCGCTGCACCTTTCCGTACGCGTGTGTCCACCTGGAAGGTTGTTACTTCATGTAGGGTCTCTGTGCCAGACTTTCCACAGAAAAAGCAGGAGGTGCCGCTGGTAGTGGCTTCTGAAGAGTGTGTTCTGGCGCGCTTGGCCTGGACATTGTCAGTACTATCAAATGCTGAGCTGCTTGCGATGCGTCTCTTCTCTGCTCTTCGTAGCATTGTGTTATTGTATTTGAGCATACATGTTTTATGCCACTTGGCCTGGTGGGCAACCATTGTCGCCTCAACACCTTGTCCTTCATCTAGTCTCTGTAACTGAACAGTTCTTGGCAGTTCTCCGAGTTCATCAAATTTGACCAAGTTTGCAGCCATTGTCGTGTATCCACTCCCAGGGTCTCGGCGTTTAGACAGTACTGGGCAGACAAGTGACTCTGGTGTCTCCTCTTGACATACAAGACACAGCTTCCAGTTTGTCTCAGGAGGTGTTGTGGGAGTACGTTGCTCAAAAGTATCGACCAGTTGGAACTTCTTTGCCATGGCTGCAGTCTGGAACAACGCGTCTCTGATGTCAGGTGGTGCTGCTGCTGCCTCACCTGCAAAGACACAAAACACCACCATGTTACCACAAGTTACTACTACAAGCACCATGACTATCAACACTATACTATTACTGCAGCCGCCGTCACTGCCACCAACGCTGCCGCTGCAAAGTAAAATTCATTTTCTTGTGAAATGGTAGCCAAATTATTTGGTAAGCACAGAAGTATGTGTAATTGTACAATACTTATCACCTCTAGCACACTTATCACCTTTAGCATCCACAAAAAGACAAATTATGGTACATATTCAATGACGCTAACGGTAAATAGCGGCCATTTTGAAAAATGGCCGCCAAATGTGCTACGGGGAGAATCTTGAATGCCTCCATATCCAAAATTGTTCAGAATGTATTAATCCACATGTGTGCCAATTTTGGTGCTTTTAGAACAATTTGAACAATTGGTTTCATATTTCTTACTATGCCGCTGGGCTATCAATACTACAGAGTACTTTAAAAGTTTTATTCCAGCTGTTACCAAGTTGTGGAATGATCTTCCTAATCGGGTAGTTGAATCAGTAGAACTTCAAAGATTCAAAGTTGGAGCAAATGTTTTGATGTTGACCCTGCTGACACGAGTCTTTTTATAGTTTATACATGACATATTTGATTTTGACGTTGTTAATAGTTTAAATATGACATATCTGTTTTGACGTTGTTACTTTATTTTGAATCATTAATTGTTAATTTGTTCTCATCATATATCTATTTCCTTATTTCCTTTCCTCACTGGGCTATTTTCCCATATTGAAGCCCCTGGGTTTATAGCATCTTGCTTTTCCAATTAGGGCTGTAGCTTGGCTAGTGATAATAATAATGATAATAATAATAATAATAATAATTATAATATATATATATATATATATATATACATATAAATATATATATATTTATATATATACATATATATATATATATATATATATATATATATATATTTATATATATATATGGATATATATATGTATGTATGTATATATATATATATATATATATATATGTATATATATATATATGTATATTATATATATATATATATATATATATATCCTTTAATTATATACACACATATGTATATATATATATATATATATATCTTTAATTATATACACACATATGTCTATATATATATATATATATATATATATATATCTTTAATTATATACACACACATATGTTATATATATATATATATATATATATATATATATATATATATGCATATTTTTTATATATATTTGCCAAGGTTATTAGAATGAAGTAAGTATTTAGGCTCAGCAGTAGTGATGTTTAACTGTTATCACCCATGCACATGTCATATCATGAGATTCATTTTTCAAAATTGCATGGAGGTTTTTGGTTAGTAAAGCTGCCTTGATATCTACAATATCAATTATAGTAACTATCCCGACTATATCCTTGGCTTGATCATAGAACTTTACAAGGGCCTTATCAGGGGACACACCAGATATAACATACATGAAGCTGTGCTGAGTGCATAGACACTCTCTGGCCTCACTTTTGGCTCTTGTAGACGATACCAATGCATCTACATTTTGTTTTGTGAACTTTGACGTCCGGCATCAACCACTTAATCATGCCGAATAGGATATAACCTCACATGTTTCATAAGTTAATAAGGAATAATCAAATTCTTGGTTGACTTCTGACGACTCTAATCACGAATGTTAATACCAGAATACCAATTATGATTATTATTACTTCCTAAGGTACGACCCTAGTTGGAAAAGAAGGATGCAATAAGCCCAGGGGCTCCAACAGGGAAAATAGCCCACAGAGGAAAGGAAACAAGGAAAAATAAAATATTTTGAGAACAGTAGCATTACAATAGATATTTCCTATTTAAACTACAAGAAAATTAACAAAAAAGGAGGAAGAGATATAAGATAGAATTTAGTCGGAGTGTACCCTCAAGCATGAGAACTCTACCCTAAGGCAGTGGAAGGCCATGGTACAGAGGCTATGGCACTATCTAAGACTAGAGAACAATAGTTTAATTTTGGAGTGTCCTTCTCGTAGAAGAGCTGCTTACCATAGCTAAAACGTCTCTTTTACCCTTACCAAGAAGAAAGTGGGTACTGAACAATGGACATTGCATATTCATCCTGTTTGACTAATCAGTAAAGGCTGTAAAAAAAATGATGGTGTCGTTGCCATAGCTAAGATTATCCTTTAGAGTTGAACCAGCAGGAACATTCTTATCATTAGAGATCTAGCAAGCATATGGCTCATTTTGTCTCGGCGAAGGTCTTGGGTACACAGCTGTCCATGTGATCTTTTTCAGTCCTTCCATCATAATCATATGTTTTTTCCATCTTCCATAAAACAAAGTTCATTATCATACATGATTATCTATTTATTTCTTATATTTAAAAAAAAAACTAAAAATAAGGAGAGCAAGAGATTTTAAATCATCTATAAAGACTTTTCTAGCCCCATTCAATTTGCTATAAACCTTAATGTTTCTTTTACAGTTAGGAAATACTCAGAAAATTTCACTACCATCGGCATGATAACTACTAATAGACTTTGTTTTTTATTTGAATTAAGTTTTGCCACATTTAAATGCATTAAATATTTGTGGTTGCGAAAAAAGGCAAACAACTTCAATCACCGGAGCACATATTGCGAGAACTTCGATACCACCATAGCCATTTTGAGCATAACCAAGGAAAATATTTTTTCGAATACAATTATTAGACGACTGGATAATCAAAAGTGAAGTGGTTCTAAATGATAGGCATCACATAGAATTTTAAGAACTAGCAGTTATCCTAGAATATATCGTAAGTAAAAAGGTAAACCTACGTTGTAGTGGAATGGATTTTGTAGAAAATACCAAATACAATGCAGCTGTGGTAGAAATGGTATGGCTAAATTTACTATTGGGTTAGAGTAAAGGAACGGACTTTGTGATACAAGGACATTGACCAGACTTTATAATAATGATAATAATAATAATATTAATAATAATAATAATAATAATAATAATAATAATACAACTACTACTACTACTACTACTACTACTACTACTACTTACTACTACTACTACTACTACAACTAATAATAATAATAATAATAATAATAATAATAATAATAAAAATAATATTAAAAAAGTAATAATAATATAAAAAAAAGAATTGTAAAAGTATACAAATGTAAAATAATTCACTAATTACATTAAAATATTCGTGACAACTCCTTACTGCGTAAAGATATTTTATTGTAATTTGTTGAAAAGGCTCAAAATACATAAAAAATAAAATGTTTATTAAATATTTGATAGTTCAGGATAAAGCTATCGTTATCTAGAATACATTGATTAAATACAATTCCCCCCCCCTCTCTCTCTCCTCTCTCTCTTCTCTCTCTCTCCTCTCTCTCTCTCTCTTCTCTCTCTCCTCTTCTCCTCTTCTCTCTCATCAACTAACTTGAAATTTATGAGATATACCTGCCTCCAAGTTCCTCTTAACTTTACTAATGTTCTTTGGAGAAATACTTTGTGATATTATGATAGAAAGTTTTAAGCTATAAATGACAAAAAATTATAAGAAAAGATTGCACTAACATTTTAAGGAAATCTCGTTAACAATACTATGAATTTATAATTTCAACTTTACTCAACATTATATATTTTTTTTTCATATACCTAACAATCAGAAAAAAAACAATTTCTCTCTCTCTCTCTCCTCTCTCTCTCTCTCTCTCTCTCCCTCTCTCTCTCTCTCTCTCTCTCTCTCTCTCATATGCAAATGCCACGTCCATAGGTTATAGAAACAACAATCAGAAAACTCACTACTGGGTAATGAATTAGAAAGTGTGGGCCAGGAGTAAGATATCCGTATTATTATCACCAAGGATTTGAAGTTCACCAACAGAGCATAAAAGTTGAAAAGAAAGCACAAAACTAATAGGTTACATAAAGAGATCATTCAAATACAGAGACAAAGGTAATATACCATAGCTGTACATATCATTAGTAAAACCTCATTTTGGGCTCCCAGTATTCAGAAAGATATAGATAGACTGGAAGTAGTGCAAGCTAGGGCCACCAAACTAGTTCCAACACTAAGGCAATTGGATATAGATGGAAGATGGAAGGTTTTAACTTATTTGATTTACAAACTCTACAACTAACGGGGCAGTTAATACGGTACAGCCTTTAAAATTTTTTTAAGAATAAGAAATCAGACTACAACAGTCTATTCACGCTTAACACAAATCAGTCCATGATATAGACTTCCAGCGGATATAGTAAACTGTAACACGGTAAACTAGTTCAAGAATAAGTTAGACAAGATCATAACAAAACTAGAGGGAATGGAGTCTCCACAGAAGAATTAAAAAGTCTTTATGACATCCAAAATCCTTGCATCTTCTTATAACTCCAAAACTTTAATATGCTCAATACAGTTTTTAGATTCAAGTCGTGAAATATAAGGATTAGGTCATTGAATGAAAGATATAGTTGCAGAGCGAAAAAAAAAATTCGTCAGGATATGCACTGTACACTACTGATGAACCAGAAAGTATACGTAGTTTGGCAAATATCTTCCCATTTCTACCAGCATTACCGTCAGATATTGCCTGGGAGGCGTGGTGATTGCACTTCATTGCTTATTGTTTCCGTTTATTCTTCCAGTACTTTCTTTCTCTCGCTTTTCAGGAAAAGTGTTTCGGGAAGTTACAGGTCAAGATTTCAGTTATGGATCTTTATATTCATAATTGAATATCCTGACTAAAAAGTAAGATGTAGATGTACCCGGTTATAATGTTTATTATAGATATTTTTGTCTGCATGTTATATAACTATTAATTCTATATGAACAATTAATGCACGGATTAGAGAATTGGTTTAAGTTTTGACGAGTAAATAATGTTGAGATTAAATAAGAGTTCGAGTAACCTTATAGAGTTAAATCTGATGATGCTAATTATGTAGGAACCATTATTTGGACGTAGGAGAAGGTAAACGTTCGATATTCTCATGATTAATAGTGGATTGGAAGGTGAGGTTGGTGGAGGGATGGATTTTTTTTTTTTTTTTTTTTTTTTGAATAACAACGGTACTAAGTAAATATTTAAGAAGGAAAATTATCAAAAGTTACTCCTTCCTTGTACTATATTTCCTCGGCATATACCGTATATACACAGTAAAATTACATTAAGAATTTATTTCAGAAAGGAGACATAGGAATAGTTTTAGAATAAACTATTGGAAAAACTTATTAAATAAAACAATCTGTTTGGTTTGTTCATCAAAATAGGATATTAAAACGTTCCTAATAAGAAAAAATATGAATTATTTTTAGTAGTAAATAATTGCATTATAATCAATCATGTTTATAAACGTATACGTCTGAGTATGACATGTAACTATCTTTTATTCTTATCAATAGTTAAACTGACTTGATGTTACCTGTCTCGCCTGGTCTCATTATAAAAGATTTACCTCCGGTAATAATGAGTTGAAAACACAGTACACGCAGTAGTTTTAGGATTGGGTGAAGGCAAAAGGAATTTAACCAAACACAATATTGATCATATTATGTTTTATACCTGATTTATTTTCACTGTTTATATCAAATGAATACCGTCAGACAATCTATATATATATATATATATATATATATATATATATATATATATATATATATATATATATAACAATATATAACAATATATATATATATATATATATATATATATATATGTTGTGTGTGTGTGTGTGTGTTAAAATATTAGTATTTAAGATCATAGATAAATATGTACCAACTTGCTTTATTCAGACCGATGTGAATAATACATCTATATTCGACTTTTAAAATGATTCAAATTCTCATTCCATAGTTGGAATCATAGATATAAAAAAAATCAATTGCCAATGTCTAAAATATTGTCAAAAAATTGTATTCATAAGAATTAAAACATTTTTAGCATGTTATGCAATATTCATAAAATAAAAAATAATCTATTTTTTTATCATATTCAATTGATGTCACGGATATGAATATTCAATATAACCCTACTCAGGAAAAGTTTTGATGCACGTTATTTGGATGTAAAATACTTTGCACAAAAATATCATGTGTGTCGATTATGATTTGTAGCTAATTGATTTATGATTAATTGTGAATGGCGTTGTCTGAATTAACACAGAATGATATAGTTTGTTGATTTTAATATGAAAATTATTTTATCAACTGGCCTTATGTTTAAGCTTATTTCTTTCAGTTTATAATTCGGATAATCTTTAAAAATATTTGATCGCTTTAACGGCAAGTTCTAACACCAATACTTCAGTTGTATGACTTTTTTATGACTTACTTGACTATAAAGAAACGAATAATTCAATAATACCTTGAACCTTGAACAGCCGGCAATGAAATTACGCATATTATGGCACTAGTTTCATGCAAATTACATAAAAAAAAACGCCAATGTATGAAAATGAAGATGTTTTTGATCGCAAAACTATTAAAATTATCCTTTGATCATGGCCAGTGATTCCACCAAATTTCTTAAGATTCGGTATTATAGGTTTTTGAGTTCTGCAAATCACAAATACTGTACCCAGACAGACATACAAACAAATATATGCCTATAAAAACAAAACCTTCGCAACGAAGCTGGCGAAGGTAATA
>NC_090725.1:29659246-29669246 GCF_036898095.1 Palaemon carinicauda | reverse complement strand
ATAAGCTCACCAAAGTAAAACCACTCTGTATGCTTTTATTCTAATCTTAAAAGGAACATTGAATATTGCCATATTTTTTAACGTTTTAGACACCCCACGTTTTATATATATATATATATATATATACATATATATATCTATATATATGTATATATATACATATCTCTCTCTCTCTCTCTCTCTCTCTCTCTCTCTCTCTCTCTCTATATATATATATATATATATATGTATATATATGATATATATATATATATATATTTATATATATATATATATATATATATACATAAACCGCCGGGTCCCAAACAAAATTAATGATAAAAAATATTCAAGTTTTCATTATCAACATATAAATATGAGAAAAATTGACAACATTAGAAAATATCTTAAAAGAGAGGTTATTACACCTCCAAATTATTCATATCAATCAAAGTTTATAACAATGAAAAAAAAAGATTATATAAAATATGAGAAGAGCTGAGCAAACCATCCACGGAGTAAAGGAAAAAAAAATTACAGATGCACGAGAATAACCTCCAACATCAGCTATGCAAGGAAAATGCAAGAAGCGGAACGCAACTTTTGATGTTGGAAGATTCAGGAGTAAGAAGAACACTATTAAGGATTCTTTCACCAAAAATAAAGGAAAAAATCATTTTTGTTTACCTAAACGTTTCATTTTGAGGTATGATTCCTTACATTGGAAATTTCAGGATTACACATTTTTTTGTCGCTTCCAAAACTGTATCTCATATGAATGTAACATGTTACCTTTAACATACTCCGTCAAGATCTAACATAGATACTCAATACTTGAATTTAAATATAATTTTGGATCTAATAAAGGTAGGAAGTTTGTCTTTGTAGCCAAATCAATCAATTTAACCAATCATTATTGGATTGATTAGAACTAAACTTACATCCAATTATTCAAGTTTGATTGGATTAGAGAAATTTAATAAAAAACTATATATATATATATATATATATATATATATATAATTTTTTTTTATTAAATTTCCCTATTCCAACCAAACTTAAATAATTGGATATGAGTTTGGTTCTAATCAATCCATTAATGACTGGTTAAATTGATTGATTTGGCTACAAAGACAATATTCATACCGTTATTAGTAATTTTGGATCTCATAAAGGAATGAAGTTTTTCTTTGTAGTCAAATCAATCAATTCAACCAATCATTAATGGATTGATTAAAACCAAACTCATATCTAATTATTTCAGTTTCGTTGGATTAGAAAAATTCAATAAAAACTATATATATATATATATATATGTGTATATATATATGTATATATATATATATATAAGTATTTATATGTGTGTATATATATACATATGACCATATATATATACAGTATTATATATATATATATATATATGTGTGTGTGTATATATATATATATATATGTGTGTGTGTGTGTGTGTGTGTGAGTGTGTGTGTGTGTGCGTGTGTGTAAATGTGATTGTATGTGTGCGTGTATTTTGTGTTTACGTGTGTATATGTACGTATGAAATTAAAGTTTGTAAGTTGTTACTTGATATAAATTAAAAGATATAAGAGAGAGAGAGAGAGAGAGAGAGAGGAGAGAGAGAGAGAGAGTGGCGAGGGAAGGTAATCACACATATGTCATTCTACTCTATGAGTAATTCATGGAAGTCAGTATTTTAAGAAAAAAAGTTTTAAAACAACCCAAAAGCATATAATATAATGTATTCCATCAAACATTCCTATATGTCGTTAATTTACTAAAAGGTTTATTCCAACATGACATTATTTCACTTGTTATAAAAAAACTTTTGTTCCATTTCAATCATATGAATTTTCATTAATTCAAAAGATTCCTAATGTCAGTTAATACTCTTATTTTTTTTTAGAACACTAAAGAGCTCAAATGCAGCATTTAATTCCTGATTATATCAATATTTTATTCTCCATGCGGTATTGAGGTCACAATAGTTCATTTAATTTCCACATTTATTTTTTACATAGCTCAATTATAAAGCCATTTTTGGATAAGAAAAATGATATCGGACATTCATTCGTAATTACCTTTTATTTCTATATTTTTTTCATGGATTTTTCAGTGAAATTCATATGAAAAGATATAGAAAAAAGTTAAATTGTGCAATGGATAATTTATTTTTTTCTTCAAAAAAATGCAAGGTTTGAAAAGGATGAAATAACAATTTGTTTCAGAAAATGGAATTTGACCCACTATCCCACAGGCCAACACTGGCTGGCAAGATATAATGGATATTAAATATTGGAGGGTATTGATATTCAAATTGCTATTCCTTACATCCTTGCTATAAGGAAAAGCATGTCATCTTCTTCCCAATAGATACACAGATTTTTGTCACTATAATTTGTAATAGATTAAGCATACAAACACTTAAATACACACACAGGTAAAATCAACAGAGTATGACAAATCCCTATGCATGACAATTATAGATTATGAAAAAGCCCTTTAAACACAAGGAGTAAATGAATCTTATTTTAAAACATTTGAAGATATCTCTAAGGGGAGTACTTCAATACTAAAACTGCATAAAGATAATTCGAAAATTCCTATTGAGAAAAAAAGCTAGACGGGGAGACATGATGTCTTCTAAATTATTTACAAACTATCCGGAAAACTTACTTAAACTTTATTCTCCAAAAATGTATGCATTAACAATAATTGAGAATACCTTATAAACTTAAGGTTTGCAGATAGCATAGTTATGTTCAGTGAATCATGGTAGTAACAGCACAATATAATAGAAGATTTGAAAATAAAAAGCAAAAATATACAACTAGAAAGGAATATAAGTAAAACTATGAAAATGTAAAAAGTAAATGCGGAGAGACTACCAATACTGATTAGGAACGAACCTCTAAAGATAGTCAATGGATATATGAACTGTACCGCACATGTATCACCCACGTTCGTACATGCAACTTTATTTCTGTTTTATGTTTATCGTCATTGTCGCTCTCTCCTCATACTGATAACAGTTTTTGAATCATTGTGTTTGAGTTTTTGGGCCATTTTTGACTGGAACTGGTTGCATATATACTCCTGCTCCATCCAAATAATATTAGTTGTATTCACTTGACTTTCAAGTTAATACCTAACTGATATATTCTCCAAATTACATACTTACGCATGACATGGCACTGAAATTTAATAAAATATAAGAATAGGATAGAGAGCTATATGGTGAACAAAATAGCCTTATGAAAAATAAAATGCCACTTTCTCTATAAAATAGAAATATTTACTTAGATGATCCTCCTACACATTAACATATGCATCCGAAACTTAGAGCCTCATTAAAACCTTAGAACAGAAGTTAATTACAACTCATAGAGCAATGGAAAGAAAAATTGCAGGAAAACGATAAGAGACAGAAAAAAGAGCAACGTGGATATAAGAGAACATTAAAGTAGAGGCTATTCTAATAATATATAAGAAAAAGAAATTAACACTGCTATGACATAAAATGAGAATGATAGATAATA
Source organism: Palaemon carinicauda (assembly GCF_036898095.1). Classification (NCBI taxonomy): domain Eukaryota; kingdom Metazoa; phylum Arthropoda; class Malacostraca; order Decapoda; family Palaemonidae; genus Palaemon; species Palaemon carinicauda. The sequence continues at coordinate 29,665,716 of NC_090725.1, read as the reverse complement.
GATGGCATGGGAAGAAAGAGAAGACGGTAGATTGACTGACGGAAAAAAGAAATACATTAAACAGACACGAGTGAGAAGGACTAGATATAGCTAAGGATGATGGTGTCGATGATAGTGATTATATATATATATATATATATATATATATATCATCATTATCACCTGTTACAAGTCTACTGCAAAAAAAATGAGACTCATATGTCCTTTCCTTCATGTCTGTTTATGGACTTTCTATTCTCATATCAGGAAGAACATTTTTGCATTTTGTTTAACATATAAAAACTGTATCAGTGAAAGGAGTGAATATTTTTGAATAAGGTGATAGGTGTATTTGATTGATTATTTTATGAGTTTTGTTTGTTAGTTAAACGATGGAGTGACATTGAAATAAGTAGAAAGAGAGAGAGAGAGAGAGAGAGAGAGAGAGAGAGAGAGACGGGAAAAAAATAATTGGAGTGAAGTGGTACTCGAAAGCCATGGTTGATGAAAACTGATTACGTCGTAGGTTAAGTTAGCCAAAACAGCCAGCAAAACGATGAAACATATCGAGTGACTCACGCAACTGAAATGCACGCTGGTTTGCCTGCCGAGAAACCGGTTGTGATTTATGTCGTTACCATTACGTCAGAAGGAGGGACCAATAGAATACAAAAATAGTCACATGACGTGACGCAATTACAACACCCTTATTCTAAGCTACTTAAATCGCATCCAGAAAGCTGAAGACGTTCTTTCCTACAATAAACTGCCATAGTCGGTTGTCCCTTCTCCTCCTCCCCCCATCATGGGGCGAGGCCCCACATCAGGTGCAGAGTTGGCCTGCACCAACTAAACGTCAAGTTAACAAGAAGATATTTTCCAAAGACGAACAACGAAGGGACCGAATTCCCTAACTACCAACAAATTACCTTTCAACCGAGAGGTATAAGATTATCTTCGATGAAGGAGAAATTACCAAGAAGAGTGTCAATGAGTGGACACATTTACGAAGAAGCGATCCCCTAATCGCCCACAGTGAACTCATGGATTTCGCCTCCCGAATGCTGAAGTGGTAGCAGAAGTCTACAGTTGCAGCCCCCAATCTTCAAGAGTTTTTATTGTTCCAGTCTCTATTTAGAACCCAATTATTCCATGTAGAAGAATACTGCAAAACTAATGTACATCAAGTTCAAGAAGTAAAGTTAAGGAATTATACGGCATTTTACTATTACCCACTTTCCTGAGGGTCTAAATATAAATAATTATTTGCACTGATATGATTTACTGAGATACTTTTAATAATTAAAATTATATTAAAGTGGTGTTTGATAAAGAAATAGAAAATACCCCAACACGCACACAAATGGTGGTAGCTTAAATGGATAAAATCCAGTATGATGTTTATCAGTGCAAAAATTAATGAATAACTTCTTCCAGATACCAGTTGTACACCTTTGCAGAAAAAACATCAAGATGCCAAATAAATAGCGAGGACGTGAGACGAAGCAAGAGTCTAAACACAAGAAATAATTACCGAAGCAAAGAAGATTTAAAGAAAAGGACCAGAAAGAAGAAATGTAAGTAAAAGAATCTCTCTGTTAAATACGTCTCTCAGTTTAAAAGTGAAAAACTTGTCTCTCGTTTAAGAATAGGATTTTTTTTTTATTTCGCTGATGCATGAATTATTTTGTATTTTTTTCTTGTGTAAAATAAAATGTATTACGATTTTTTAAAAGTGATGATAACGATGTTATCAGCCTAAAGAATGTAGAAGTGAAATATGATTTACGAGCAACCTCCCATAAAAAAAGTGATTTTAAAGAATTAACACAAATTACTAACCCCGCTAACTGGAATTACGTAGGGAAATTAACACATTTTTGGGGGGAAATATAGGTATGAATAACCAAAATAAAAGAAGGTTAGAGAAATATACTGTGTATAAGTGATTAGCTGATATTGAAAGTAGAATAGTTAGTCTGAGAATAAACAATGAGACAGCAGAATTAAACAGGCTATGTTAACCGTGAATACAAATGTAAGTGATGCTCACACAACCTTGAATGGTAAGTAATTTAAAAATGTAGCAAATTTGAGTGAGTTTCAGAAATAATGTATGCAATTATGGCGATCAGCCAAAGAGACAGACAGGTTAACAAATCTACATAAGTTCCTCTAGGTAAAATATGTGGGTGGCTCGGTAAATGAAATTCCCACACAAATGGAGGATCACGTAGCAACAGTAAAAAGGACATGATTTCTTTGCTAAAGGTAAGTTTATTGCTAATGATAATTCCCTATATGTAGAAATAAATGAGGCATTAAAATATGTGACAAGTAGCATCCTAGATATGAGTGTTACGAAGAGAAAGGGAAACTAGCAAAAATGATAGGAAATCAGGAAGTAAAATCCTAAGAGACTAACAGCAAAAATATTCTAGTGGAGAAATGTTGAGTAATTTAAATAGTTGCAGGGAAGTTAGAACAGTTGACTGGAACGAGGCGCAAAAATTACCCTAAAGTTAAACAGAATAATGGGCAGAAATTTAGGTCAAGACAGTAAAAACAAATAAGGAAGGACACAGTCAAGTCTAGGGAAAGATTACATAAAAGGGGAGAAAAATCAGGCAAAATAATGAAAAAGGGGAGACATATAGGGCAGACAGGCCGGCACAGAGATAAAGAACCCAATCATGAAATAAATAAAGACACTTCTCAGAACGCCCTCCGGCACAAAGAAAGTTAAATTCAAACCCTCAAAATAGTGGAAAAGAAACGAATTAAAAATAGTTAGCCGGATAGAAAGGAAGTCAAGAAGACGAGAAATATTATATAGGAAAGATAGGTATATGCAGCGGAGGTCATACACGTTGAAAGTGACTATTTCATCTTATAGAGACTCTGGCAAATATAATTGATATACTAGGATGCAATGCAGTGATAAAATATTGTGAAATACCTGCTTCCAGATTTTAAGGGTGAAAATAAATGATTTGCAGAAATGAAATGCAAACAAGTAAAAAAAAGATTAGATAGAGAATTAGATGCCTAAATTTGCCAAATGATGAATAAAGATGTCATTTTCTAAGTAACATTTCCCAATAGAGCCTTAATATATTAAAAAAAAACGATACAATGAAGGAGTATGAATTGTATTTGTGAGACGTGAAGGCATAAAATAAAAGAATAAGATAGTCAGGGTATGATTCTACTTGTCAAAGAAAATCTTTTACAAAACTGGCCACTTTGTATGAGACGAATTTGACGTAAAAACAGACTCCGGACTAAGAAAAGGAAATGGAAATTAATTAAGAAATAAGAACAGTAGCCAAGAATAAAATATACTCCTTGTAAATATATATTAGGCGCCATATAAATAAAATAGAATGTCGACAGAAATACAGTGAATAAAATAGAATAGCCTAAATAGAAAGGGAATCCAAGTAATAGATGTCATAGGCAAATGAAGATATAGGGATATGAATAATAAATGAGCTATAAAGCTATTAAGTAAATATATAGTCTGATCAGTACTGAAAATATAAAATAAAACTAAAATTTAGCTAGAGAAGTCATAATGATGCCTAAATGAAAATGACCCACAGATATAAAGATGATAGGTTAACTAAAAATAGGATATCAGAGTCTGTCAAAAGAGACAATAATGCAGCTCAGATGAAAGAAAATAAATGCACATTAATTAATTAATACTACTCCGGATAAAATAACTCATCTGAATGGCAGGTAATGACTTCTAAAATAAAGGAGTAGAGATTACAGTTAGGTAATCAGAAAGGGGTATAATTTACCATAAGTAGCATAGAAGTAGGGATAGATGGGAAATAGGCAGAGATTAGCCATTTCAGGCGATAGTTTAGGCAGAATAGAAGAGTTGCAACTAAAAATGAATAGACACATCGGCGCCAGGGAACATGTCATAAAACTTATTAAAACTTTTACATATACCGGTAAAAATCATGAAATATTACCTATCAACCAACGCCCCTAAGGAACACGGTGAGTGTTAAAATGAATTAATAAGTCTCCTTATAAATCTCCCGAGATATATTACCCAATGAGGATAGAAGTATTAGACCAGTTAGATCATCATAAGTAGAATTAAAAAGTAGAATATAAATGAAATGTCTATCCCGATAACAAATAATGTTTGGCTTGATTATTGAGGAGTAAAATACATAGAGAATGTTGTAAGTACCATGGTCAAGGAATACAAGCCATTCACGGCTATTAGCATTTTGAAGAATGTTAGAAATTAGAGTGAAGTCGACGGGCTCACTCAACTCCTCTAACTATTGACAGGATGATGATCTAGAATTTGGAGACAGAATGAATAAGCCTATAGAATGATGTTACTAATTTTAGTAAGAACATAGAGCCATAAAAATAATAGAACTAGTCTAGAATAGTAAGAAGAGCAGGATAAAGAACCAGATTAAAGACTGACCCATTCTTATATTTGAACAGGGTATGTAAAAGTGTAGATAGATTTAAGATATGTAGAGAAATAAGTGTTAAAGTGGAAATCCTGCTCCACTAAGATTTTGCAGATGTAGATGATTTTTTAGGAATGACAGGATTTTAGGGAATAGTAAGCAGCATTTGCTAATTTATCCAAGCCTTAGAATAAAGTTAACCTAAAAATATGTAGTGTGCAAATGAAATAGAAGGCTGGAAATGATGGAGAGAAAGGAATTTTTGATCCTACATTAACTTAACCCGATCTCTTACCCAAGAGTTATAAAAATAATGTGTGAAGCCTAATAAATATAAAAAGAAATGTCTCATTAAAAAGGTGAAACCCGAAGAAGGGTAATGAATCATGAGAGTAGTCTTAAATTAAATGAAAAATAACCCAGTAGGAAAGATTATCCATGTAATGGTCTAGAGAAGTTTAAAAAATTATTTAGGGCATAGAGTATATGTACTTATTAGTCATAAGAATGATTGTGATTTTACTGTCCAAGAAGGACTATTGTTGATGAAAGAATAAAGGGATTCTTAGGAACCTTAAAGTACTGGATGTTTGTTCAGGATAAATCATTTTTAGGAATCTTAAAGTACTGGATGTTTGTCCAGGATAGATAACTTTATTGGTAGGTTTATGATGATAAAAGAAGGCTTATTTAAAAAGACAGGAAGATGTTAAAAGAAATATGACTACCAATATTCTGTTTCAGTTGTCAGGTAAGAAACCTAGATTTAGAAATAATTAAAATAGAACAAGAAAAACTAAAGGTTAATATAAACGATGAAGGTGACTTACTCCCGAAAATAGGAATCATACAATAGGATTGCACATTGCTTCAAGGAATACATACAAAGAATATGGAGAAATAATTGTTCATGAATAGAAATTCCTGATATACTAACAACGTACTAACAAAAACTCATGCTTAAGTTAGTAGGACATCCAGTAATCAAAGAATGAATTTAATGATGAATTAATTTTTGACCTAATATAGATGTTTGAGAATGTAAAATTAAAGCCTACATATAAGAAGTATAAAGGTCATTGTAAAGGTAAGAATCCTTTAGAAATTACGATTGCATTTTCCCAATCCCATATTGGTGGTACCCATGGATTACCAGGACTCTGTTCCCAGAACTTGACAAATGATAAAAACATACTGGTCTACATAAAACTTGATTTAACAAAGAAAGGGTTGATGAGTCTGTAATAGAATAATTTGAGACCAGGATAAATAACAAGACATTCATGTTTCGAGATATTCTTTCGGGCAATGCACCCGAATTTACTAGTGATTAATGAAAACTGTGCAATATTTTCTTGAAGTAAGAAGGGTGAAATAAGCCATGATAAGTCAAGTTCAATTAGAGAAAAAGGGGCAAATAAAATTATAGAAATGGGTTGAGGATGTCCTACGAACTATATATACACCAACATAGAAGACTAATAACTATTACTTGAAGAGAACAAATTTACTTTGAAATAACTCGGTATATGGGAGACCTCAGATGTTGGGTAGATTTAAGAAAGACTACTAAACTCCTTGGGAAATGAAATAAAAATCTCTGGTTACTCATACAAATATTGAGAGTAACAAATGAATGAAAAATTGTAATTATGTAAAATGTGTTATCCTAAAATTTTAATATGTATTCCGTAATCAACAAAGAAGGTCCAAATGATAAATGTCTCCAAACAATTAATTTAGGAACCACATAGAGTATTGAATTGTAAACTAAGGTAAAACTTTTTTGATAAAGTTATCGGTAATGAAGATAGGTGAAATATAAACCCATGGGTGATTAAATATTGACAAATGTATTGATTTTGTTTGCAAGTTTGATTAAATAATGATGCCATTAGAGCAAAAGAATTATTACTGTATTTTATAGGCAATGCATTGATTAATATTTTTGTGTAACGCATGTAACAATGATAAACATGCATGTATACAATGAATTTTATTGTTTTTTATGTTAAGTTAACTTGAATAATTATGAAG
>NC_090725.1:29636746-29654246 GCF_036898095.1 Palaemon carinicauda | reverse complement strand
TAATATTTTAGTTGATCATTACAATTTTATTATTAAAAAACAAATTTTCTTACCAATTATTATTATTATTATTATTATTATTATTATTATTATTATTATTATTATTATTATTATTATTATTATTATTATTATTATTATTATTATTATTATTATGCGTATCAGTAGTATGATATTGTTCAACTTGATGAAAGCACCATGCCATGTCTAAATTTTTGGGTATCAAAATTCCACACCACTTCATCGTTGTATATTTCACCTGAAGAGACACTTTAGGAAAAGTACGAAAGCCCCTGTGTTAATAAAAAATAACAACGATAAATAACAAATAATTTCAGCACCTAGAACATTATTTATCATTATGCTCATATTATCATTATAATCATCACCATCCATATTTCTCTTTTACGAAATGGAAAAGTGACTAAAAAGTTTTAATATATATTTCCTATTCATTTTACTAAACGCCTGTGAGTTGTAACCATATAATTTCCCAAAAATGGCCTCAAAATCTTAGATATAAATATAATTTTTTATGGGGTTTAAGATTAACGAGGTGATTACCTCAGGTAGCTAGGATCATCAAAAGCGAAAACCCAAGGAAAAAGAATTGTAGACCGAAAAATTTTTCAACTATTTCTATTTTCTTTAGATAAAGAACACAATAGAAGATACGAGTATGGTCCACACAATAAAGTCTGTTATTATCCTGGGCATTACATTTCCTAGAAAGAGAGAGAGAGAGAGAGAGAGAGAGAGAGGAGAGAGAGAGAGAGAGAGAATGTAAATTCCTCTAAAGAACAACATGAATTAATGCTTACTCACTCTGTTTTTTCAATATTTCACGCAGTAAACCGAGTTATCATTCCAGGTATTATACTGCAGAGAGAGAGAGAGAGAGAGGAGAGAGAGAGAGAGAGAGGAGAGAGAGAGAGAGAGAGAGAGAGAGAGAGAGAGAATGTATATCTCTACCTGAAAGAGAGAAAATAAATCTATACTGACCTACTCTGCACTTTTAGGGTTTTGTGGGTTTCACAGGGCAACATAAATGTCCCTTTTTATGTAAAGCAGTACTTAGGAATTGTTAAATTTTGCATGTTTGCTCTTGCTTATATGATAAGAAACTCAATGAAGTAATACTAATAAAACTAAAATCATGATTATGAAACTTTTTAACAATCAAAACTAGTTCACGCATCTCATCATAATGGAGATTTCATGTTATTTAACTGATGATGGTAATTGAAGGAGGTTTATCATTTTTAGGGACATAAGCTGGACCTGTTTTCCCCTACTTTTGAATAATAATAGATACTAATATATGCAGGCCACAAGATGGTTTTATATTATTCTTAATAAAATAAATATAAGTGAAGTGATATATAGAAAGATAAACATATACTTCTCGTGGGAATGCAGTGTGCAAGCAATGATAAATCAAGGCAAAAAGTGGATAACATGTAAATGGAAAACCTGTGTTGTAAAAGTGGTGTAGGCATAAAGACAAATGATTTTCTGCCGACGTGGATAGTTCCGGTAAATTCTTCAACTTGAATCTTGCATAATGTGTAGTGTGTGAAAAAAAAAGAAGGTGAGTTTCTCTTTGTTTAGATCTGAATATAAAGTATTTCTATGCTTCAGTTCACAGTTTTACTTAGAGTGTAAGTAGGGTCTTGTAATGTAGTACTAGTGGTTAATGAATATGAGGGGGAAGCTCTTAATGAAATTTAAAAGGAAAGTAATGCTTTTAGAAAGTATTATAAGAGCTATAAAAATGGATATTTCTTTAAGAACGCTATAAATTGCATTATATCCGGATTTTTTCTCCTGTTGGAGCCCTTGGGCTTATAGCATCCTGTTTTTCCAACTAGGATTATAGCTAGATTCGTATTATTAATAACAATAATATTTATGGATTGGTATCGCATGTCCCATAGAAACAAGAAATAATTGTTGCTATCATTCCTTAAAAAGTCATATGCAATCAATAAATATTATCTATTTTTTATAGTTAATATTTTGATAGATCCTCTCAAACTACAAGTAAAATAATGGTGTAAGATCGAATTTGAAGAAACAAAACAAAAAAATTCTTTTTGCCTACATTAACAATCTGTTATTCATATTTGGCGGACGTTATCTTGTATCGTGTTATGACAGAGGAGACATGGCTTGACAGCATGATATTCGCGACTTCAAGATACCAAGATAGTAAAGGAAGGTAAGATCGACATAATAAAAAAAAAAAATTATTTTATAAACACTTTGCTTATTTGTCCAATAATTCCCAACTGTTTCCATCATGATTCCTCCATGACTGTTAGTGCTAAGTAACGATAATAGACATAATTTTTTTTTGATAATATTAAAAGGAAAATGAGAAGAATAAAATTTTCAGATATATAAATTCTGCAGAGTATATTAAAACAGTGTATCACTCTATGCAACCGATACATGAAAACAGATTAAATCGAGAATATAACAGACATTCTATAGCATAATAAATTTCCCCAAATCCTAAAGATTCAAAAGAGGAAGTAATAGGTGCTGATTAGTTAGATAAAAATCACACTCTTATTTTTATGTAATATAATTGAGTTTTATATGTAGCAATAAAACTTTGAGCAAAACATTTTTAGAAATTAAATGAGTACAGGAGGACTTTAAGAGAAAAGGGTATTATTGGGTGGTTAAATCGAGACTGAAGTGGAAGAAATATACGATAGAGGATATATATAAGTTTAAATTCTCATTTATTTGCAAAACCTTAAGACAGTGTAAGACAATTGCAATATTTTTTTTTTCAAAATTGTATCATAGTAGAAGAAAACATAAATTCTTTATGTTTGTGATATAGTGATAGGATTAATATTTTCCACACGAGATACATTGAAAAGATGAATACCCTAATAAATATAAAACTGCTAATAGATATTAATAAAAATATTTGAATAGCATGAAAAAGAGGTTTAATGACATCCAAGCTTCTATTTTTTTTATTTTAATATATACACTATTAAAAAACCCGGAATTTTTATTGAAAATTCCTTTTATAGTAGTATATGTTACCTGTTCAGTAGCATTATAATTATTTGTTTGGTTTTTATATGAAAACATATAATTATGTGTTAATGTTATTACCGATCTTAAAATATTTCATATTCTTTATATACTTTTCATTTAATTTATTCAATACCTTTTTTCCTTTCATCAAGGGGCTATTTTTCCCTGGGTTGAGGCCATTGGTTTATAGCACCCTGCTTTTACATCTAGGGTTCCAGTTTAGCCATTAATTATAATAATGATAATAATAATTATATTGATAAAAATAGTAATAATAATAATAATAATAATAATAGTAATAATGATGATAATAATTATAATAACAACAACAACTACAATAATAATAATAATAATAATAATAATAATAATAATAATAATAATAATAATAATAAAATCCCTACCATATATTTTCTGTGAAGATATAACATATATATCTTCAAACATATTTTCATTATCTTATCATAGTTAGTTTTTTTATTATGCACTGATACCTACTAGTCTTTGAAAAGAGACACACACTCGTCTTTTTTTATATAGTTTTATCTAAACCCTAATTTTTCCAATACATTATTAGTCTTTGTGCTTTCATTCACTGGCACCAATGTGCCTTGAATTTTAAAAATGAAATATATCACTGTCAAGATCTTGAGATGTCTTTCCATTATCCTACAGTTGCTATAATCAGACTTCAAATTTTGATGAGATTGAATTTAGTTCCAATTAATTAGCAACTCATATCCACAAGTAATCAATTTGAATATAGATGAAAGATATGTATACATCTAAATATGGAAAAGATGGGTTTTCTAAAATAACATGTTTACGGTTATTTGCAAATGATATTAATTTAATCCAATGTGATGAAATATGGAGCCTTCATATTTATAAACATGGACTTATATTTTTTTAGTTTTTGGTGTATAAAGTCATGCTAATTTGAGCAACTGGTTATGATCAAAATAAACCAATTTTGTAAAGGCAAAGACCCAGAAGAATAGCTCTATCTTATCTTTTTAAAGAATGTTACAAATAGATTAAATGAATTTTAAAGCCATATTAAAAGATAATTTTAAATTACTTACTGAATAGTAGAGAGAGGAGAGGAGAGAGAGATGAGAGAGAGGAGAGAGAGAGAGAGAGAGAGGGGTTGCTTTATTTACATTATTTTAAATAACAGATAAATTGAGATAATATTTAACCACAAATAATCTTCCTGGTGTAGAAATATGTAGGAAATGTTTGAATTAGAAGTTTAGTTCTCGTGCATAATAGTTGGTAATATTGTCAGATTAAAAAGAATAATTGAACACTTTCACAAAATCTTATTTAGTAGTTTTAACATTTCAAAATAATTATTACAATTTTACAATACTAATATGCATTTTCTTAATACTTATTCTCAATATAATCTTTATAATTATGATGAATATCAGTAGTATGATATTTTTAACTTGAAGAAAGCACATGCATGTCTAAAGTTTTTTGGTACTTAAAAATACACACTACTTCAACGTTTCACATTTCACCTGAAGAGGGCACTTTAGTAAAAGTACGAAAGCTCCTGTGTTTTTAGAATTAACAACAATGTATAACGAAGAATTTCAAACCCAAAATATTATTTATCAGTATGCTCATATTATTATCCTTATAATCATTATCATCCATATTTCTCTTCTACGAAATGGAAAAGTGACTAAAAAGTTTTAATGTATGTTTTCTATTCATTTCACTAAACGCCTGTGAGTTATAACCATATAATTTCCCCAAAATGGCCTCAAAATCTTAGATATAAATATAATTTTTTTTGGCTTTAAGATTAACGAGCGAGTACCTCAGGTAGTTAGGATCATAAAAAAGAAAACACAGGAAAAATAATTTTAGACCGAAAAATGTTCAACTCTTTGTATATTCTTGAATATTCTTAAGATAAAGAACACAATAGAGGACACGAATATGTTTCACACAAAAAAACTGAGTTGTTATCCTGGGTATTATATTTCCTAGAGAGAGAGGAGAGAGAGAGGAGAGAGAGAGAGAGAGAGAGAGAGAGAGAGAGAGTGTGTAAAATCCCCACTAAGGACAAAATTAATTAATCTTGCTTTACTCTAGAGAGAGAGAGAGAGAGAGAGAGAGAGAGAGAGAGAGAGAGAGTATATCTCTACCTAAAAGAGGGGAAATGGATTAATACCGACTTATTCGTCCCATTTCCCATTTGAGGATGCACAGGGCCCCATAAATGTACTTCTTATGTAGAGCAGTATTTGGGAAGTCTTACAATAAAAAAAAAATCTCTCTTACATTTATGATGAGAAATTTAGTGAAATAATAATTTACGAATAATACTAGAATCATGAATATGAAAATCTTTAACAATGAAAACTAATTAGCGAATCTCACTATAATGAAGATTTTATGCTAATGAACTGATGACATTAATTGAAGGAGGTATATATTTTCGGGTAGACCTGTTTTTACCTAAATTTTGAATAATAATAACTACCAATATGTTCAGGCCATAAGCTGGTTTATATTATTTTCAATAAAATAGATATAAGTGAAGTGATATATAGAAAGATAGACATATACTTCTCGTGGGAATGCAGTGAGCAAGCAAAGATAATTCAAGGCAAAAAGAGGATAAAATATGTTGTAAAAGCGGTATGGGCATAAAGACCATATTATGCAATGCCTCAAAAATGCTTTTCTGACTACGTGGATAGCTCCGGTAAATTCTTCAACTTAAATGTTTGCATAATGTTGCAGTCTGTAAAAAAATAAGAAAGAGAGAAAAAAAGGTGAATTACTCTTTGTTTGGATCTGAATATAAAGTATTTCCGATGCTTCAGTTTACAGTTTTGCTTAGAGTGTAAGTAGGGTCATTAAATGTAGTTCTAGAGGTTGATGGACGAAAAGGGTTGCTCTAAATTAAATATATAGTGGAGAGTAATGCTTTTAGAAAGTACTATAAGAGATGTAAAAAAGTTGATTTGTGTTGAAGAGTGCTACAAATTTGCAATAAATCCAGATTAGTTTAACTGTTGGAGCCCTTGGGCTTATAGCATCCTGTTTTTCTCAACTAGAATATAGCTAGGCTCGTAATAATAATGACAACAATATTTAAGGATTGGTGTTGCATGTCACACTAAAACAAGAAATATAATTCTTATTATTCCTTAAAAAGTCATAAGAAATCAATAAATGTAATGTATTTCTGTTTTTATAGTAAAAATTTGATAGATACCTTAAAACAAAAAGTAAAATAATTGTCTAAGGACACAATTCGAGGAAGGAAAAAAAAATTCTGTTGCCTACACTTACAATATATTTTCCATATCTGATGAACGTTATCTTGTCTCGTGTTATGACAGAGGAGACATGGCTGACAGCATGATATTTGCCGCTTTAATATACCCAGATAGTTAAGGAAGATATGATGGACATAATAAAAGAAAAAATATAAATATATTGCCTCATCTCTCAAATAACTCCCACCTGTTTCAATGTGATTCCTACCTGAGTGTTAGTGTTAAGTGGCGATAACAAGCATAATCTCTTTGATAATATTGTAAGGCAAATGATAAGAATAAATTTTTTCAGATAAATACATTCTGATGAGTATATTAAACTGTGCATCACAAGATGAAACCAACACGAGAAACATTAAAACTAGCTTGAGGGTACACTCAAGTACACTATTCTATCTTATATCTCTTCTTCTTATTTTGTTGAAGTTTTATAGTCTATATTGGAAATATTTAAATAAATGTTGTTACTGTTCTTAAAATATTTAATTTTTCCTTGTTTCCTTTCGTCAGTCGGCTATTTTTCTCTGTTGGAGCACGTGGGTTTATAACATCCTGCTCTTCCATCTAGGGGTATAGTTTAACCAGTAATAATAAGAATAATAATAATAATAATAATAATGATAATAATAATAATAATAATAATAATAATAATAATAACAATAAAAAATAATAATAATATTAAAATAATAATAATAATAATAATAATAATAATAATAATAATAATAATAATAATAATAATAATAATAATAATAATAATAATAATAATAATAATAATAATAATAATAATATTATAACAGACAAACTGTAGCATAATAAATTTTCTCAGAGGAAGTAATAGGGGTTGATTAGTCAGATAAGAATCACAGACTTATATCTTGAGTAATATAATTAAATTCTATATGTAGCAGTGAAACTTTAACAGAAAATTATTAGAAATTAGATGAGTAGAGGAGAACTTTAAGAGGAAAAGGGTATCATTGGATATTTGAATAGTGACTGAAGTAGAAGAAGTGTACGAAGGAAGATTTGGTTAGAACCATGCAAGGGGCGACAAGATAGAAAAGACCGGAAAGTTAGTGATTAACGGGAAAAGAAAGAGAGAGGGGTGATAGAAAAAAATGTAAGAATAATAAAGGAAACTGGAAAAATAAAATAAAAAAATAAATGTATTAAAGCTGGAAATGAAAGTTTATATATATATATATATATATATATATATATATTTTCTTTTAGTAAAACTAAAACCAAATGATAAAGATGAAGAGTATATAAAAAAAATACGTTATGGGCTACAAGCCGCATAATCACGGTGGACTAAATACGATAAAGAATTAATACATAAAAGAAATTACAAGATACATTGTTTAGGAAAAAAGGTTTCTTCGGCATATTACATACAGTACTAACAAGGTTTTAATGTGAGATCCATTAGTTAGGGAATGTAAATCACGGCCATAAATTTCGAGCAAGTAGTATATTTTGTTTTTCCCCAGGCTGAAAAAAATGTATGTGTACGATACAATAAACGTTAAGGAAAAATATTCCGAAGCGAACACACATATATTAACACATCCATGTACACGCAGAGTCTTATATATATATATATATATATGCTATATATAAATGTATATATATATATATATATATTTATGTATGTATATATATATATATTTATTGTATGTATATATATGTATATATATATATATATATATGTATGTATATATATATGTATATATATATATATATATATATTCTAATATACATATATATATATATGTATGTATATATATATGTATATATATATATATATGTATGTATATATATATATGTATATATATATATATATATATGTATGTATATATATATATATATATATATTTATATATATACATATATATATATATGTATATATACATATATATATATATATATATATTAATATATATATATATATAATATACATATATATATATATATATATTAATATATATATATATATATATATATATAAAATATTAATATATATATATATATATATATTAAAATATATATATAAATATATATATATGTATACAGTATACACGTGTATATATATATATATATATATTTATATATATATATATATATATATATCTTTTTATATAGATATATATATATATATATATATATACATATATATATATATATATATATGTATACAGTATATATGTATATATATATATATATATATTTATATATATATATATATATATACATATATATATATATATATATATCTTTTTATATAGATATATATATATATATATGTAAATATATTCATATATACACACACACACACATATATATATATATATATATACATATAAATATATATATATATATATATATATTTGGGCTCAAGCCATGTCGTCCTGATGGAAGTTCCTATATGGTAGCTTCCTAGTGTATATTACAACTACGGCGATATTCCCAGAGAATTTACCTTAGAGGTTCCAGAATTCTAACTCCTGGAGCGAGTATCCCTCGTGAAAGAGATATCGCGACATATCAGAGGACGTATTCTTGACACGCCACATGGCAATCTGCGCCCCGAATAGAGAATTCGTATCGCAGGGGGCAATTGGCAAGAAACGAATTCGGGAAAGAAAAAGGGGGACCCGCTCCCAAGGCTCCCTATCTCCCGTTTCGTAAGCGTGCCTGGCGCCAATCCTGGCGCCATCTGTATTCCTTTTTGCGTAGCTTAACAGCTCGGTGTTTTTTTCCTGTGTTTCTCGCAAATCTTGGATTTATTCTGCTTTTCATGGCTTTTCCATCTTCGTCGGCCTCTGATAAGTTGAGTACCATGTCTTTTATGTATAAATGTAGGCTCTTGGTAATTTTTTGAGTGATTAATAGGATTAATCTTTGTTACAAGAGCCGTAGCCTACCGGAGGCGACATGGACGCTGTCGCTCGCTAGGTATAAGTTTAGTTAGTCAGAGCGACATTCCCGGTTGTTTTGCTTTAATAAATTTTAGCTATTTAGCATTACATTGGATTTCCTTTCGTGCTTAGTATTATTTTGGCGAAGTATTCGCCATTCTGGCCTACGCTAGGCCATGTAGCCTAGTCGTTTGGTCTTAGTACTTTTTGCATGATTTTGGTTTTTCCGAGTGTATTAAAATTTTATAGAAGCTTTAGGCTATGTTTTATACATTTAAGATTGTGTGGAATATTTCCAAGATAGTATACGAGTGAGTTTCGGTGATTTAGGTAATCGATTCTCTTGGTGCCTAGGCTAAGTTGCTTATGGAGCCTTAGTATACTTTCTCCCCGGTTGCTTTCTTTTCTTTGGAGAAGGTCTGCAATCCCTTTCCCTCTTTTTAAGCCTTGGGCTTATACCTAAGTGGTTTTTTCTGAATTAATTTTCGATAAAACTATACTGGGGTGTTACTGTACCTTCCTGTTCCAGTAAGTCTGGTTCATAGAGGGACAGAACAACAGAGTTTTTTTAGTCTGAGTCTGTGTTTCTCTGGCTTGGGGTAGAGTCTCCCTCGCTGGCCTGACACAGACAAAGGTGGCTTAGCCTCCTTAGGTCACTACCGAAGGTTTCTGTGGATATGATTCCTTCTTTTGTGATCTACCAGACTAGTCCTTGTTGCTGTTCTCGGGGGAGGATAAGTTTCTTTCCCTGGGAGTAGCAACACCTTCCTTGCTTTGGTGCTCTGGGAGCTGGCAAGTATTGCTGGCCTCCCCCCTTGGATCTCCCTTAGGCTAAGATGAGTTTCTTGGCTGCGGGTGATCCGTCACTAAAGCAAGGTTGGTAGGACCCTCTTTTGTCCCTTCCCCCTCTATCTCTGTAATGGCCTAGCCATTACAGTACTGTACGTCATTCTACATCTGGACCTAGAATAGGTTAGGATGTGGAATTGACTCAGTCCCTTGCCGGCCGGCAGAGCTGCTGGCCGGCAAGGGTCTTCTGTTTTGAGTGCTGCCCGGACCTCCCTTGGTCCCTCATCCATGCCTGCCTGCAGAGTCAGACGGAATTGGTCAGGAAGCCTGAATTAGACTCTCCCCTTCCTTATATGCACTCTTTCGGATTGCTGGGCGTGGAGGTAGTGTACACTCTTATCCCGGCATCCATTCTGTTTTCTTCTAGTGCTGTACCCGACCCGGCTGCCGGCCTATGAGGCCGGCAGCCGGGCAGTTGTAGTCCTCTGGTTCTTTTGCTGCCGGCTGGCATCGGTCCTGTACCTCTGCCGGCTGGCTAATGTCAGCCCTTGTCTGCCGGTCACCAAGAGTGTGGCCGGCAGCTGGGTACTACCTTGTGTAGTTGCCGGCCGGCAGCCATTGCCGGCCGACATTGGCTGTTGCCGGCCGGCAATTGCTGCCGGCCGGCACATGCATTTGAACCAGAGTTCTGCCGCCTTATAGCTGTTAAGTAGTATACTTTAAAGCTAGTTATGGTGTGTGCCGGCCGGCAGGTGCCGGCCGGCACGTATCCTCCTATACTGTACTAGTATTCTTCAGTATAACATATACAGTAAGAAGAAAACTATAGTATGGGTTTTGGTACTGCACTGTGTGTTCTAACACTTCTGTGTTTTCTTACACAGTCCTTTGCTGTTGCCCTACAGATAGGAAAGTGAGTTCTTTCCTGTCTATTATCCAGGATTTTAAAAATCATTGCTTAGGTGTGAGCTCCACTTGTTTCCTCTGGAAACTTTGCATTAATTACTCTAGAAGAGATTAACCATTTGATTTTATTATCTGGAAGGCTGCAACAATGGATTGTGAGGGAAACACAAGTATTTGTCTTTCCTTTCTGAATTGTTATGCTATACTATGCATATCCAGTGATACATAGTTCACTTGATACTCATGGAAATTTCTTCTCTTTACAGAAGGACCCTCCGAAGTGCGGAAGTGTTCTCTGCAACGTCCGCAGCAAGAACCTCTGCGGACATGAGTTTTGTAGGAGACAAGCAGCATGCGCTGTCTCCAAGGATGATCTCCGGTATTGGGACCCTCAGGTATGTACTGTGTGCACTAACCTGATTACTGAGGCCTTTGATTCCCCTAGGACGGCAGAATCAAGGGATATAGCTAGGGAGAAGCTTCGTACCTGGGTAAGGGGCTTCCAAAAGAACACCTCTGGCCCTTATCTTCCAAGTGAGAAGATGAGGGCGTATCTTTTCCCTAAGGCATCAGCTGATGCAGTGATTCCCCAGCATCAAGAGGAGATCCCCCAAGTTCAGATCCAGGTGGATGCTGAAGTCGCGGTCGCGATGCAAGACATCCAGTTAGATGACAGGATGTCTGATGTGGACGAGCGTCTGGAGGAAGACCTCCTGGCAGAAGCCCAGGATGAAGTTCAAGCCCCAGACGTTGTAGAGGAAGAGGTCGACGAGGTGTCGGCGACTCCGGTTCAGATTCCGGAGCCTATTCCCTCAACATCGGCCGGTCTCCCAGTAGAGCTGGGACAGGCCCTCTCTTCTATTGTTGGAATGATCCAACAAATGCAGAAGGAGAATCAGGAGAAGGCGGCTGCAGTGGAACTGCGGATGCAGTGCCTTGCAGAATCACATGGGCCCCAGAAATGGCTCAATGTGAAAGACCTTCCCTTGTGCTCAGATGCTAACCCATGGAGGTATGCTGAGCACATGCCGATGACGACTGGAAAGATCGTCATCTCGGATAAGCTGGGCTCAGTTCCCCTTGAGGAGGTGGAATTCTGGCCCAGCAAGGCATCATATCCGGACTGTTATGTCCGGCTGAGGAAGGAACCAGCTTCAAAGGAGGAGACAGAGCCGAAGGAGGTCGTAGTGATGGACCATACTAAGGCTCAAGCTCTGCTTTCATCATCGTTGAAAGAGAGGGGCTTCTCTAACTCAAAGGTAGCTGCATTGAGCAAGAAGCTCCCTTCCTTTGTGTCCTCTCCTGCTAGAGCCTTCCCCTTTTTACAGAAAGGGTTTGCGGCTGTACTAAAAGCAGTCGAGGACGACAAGCCTTGCCCCTCCCTGGAGGAGTGTAAACCCTTTTCGCAGGCCCTACCTATGGGCCACAAAGACTGGAAGGACGTCCATCTTACGTTCCCAGTTGGGAAAGTTGGAGGCTGATATCGCCGGACGTCAGTTCGGCGAGGACCTCCCTAAGCTGTCTGACTTTCTCTTGCAGAGAGAGTTCGAGACAAAAGAAAGACTGGCTGCCTTAATGTCTCTTCAGACTACTCTTGAGACGATGGCAAGTGACCCCAAGGTCCATGAAATGTTCATGGTGGTGGCCAAGACTCATCTGGCCACAGTGACGAAGGACCTTTATGGCTTCGTCAAGGTGAGGAGAGCTTGTAGGGAGTTCGTGTTCACCTCGGCTACGGTGAGGCACGAGCCAAGGAAACTAATCTCCTCCAACATTTGGGGCAAAGACCTTTTCCCTACCGATTTGGTCAAAGAAGTAGTTGATAGGGCCGCCTTGGAGAATAGAAACCTTCTCCAGAAGTGGGGCCTGGCTATCAAAAGAAAGTCTTCCCCGGATGAGGGTCCTCAACCAAAGAGGAAGACTATGAAGACTAGGCTACCGTCTCGGCCAGCCAAGCCTTTTAGACAGCAACAGCAACTGCAATTGCCATTGCGTCCAGTGCCCCAGATCGTGGCACAAACCCCGACCACTTTTCAGTGGGTACCCCAGGCCGTGTCGACACAGTCCACGGCATTCACCCCAGCGTTCGAAGGGCAGTCTACTTCCTTTCGAGCAAAGCCTAGAGGAGCAGCCAGAGGCTCGTCTAGGCGCCCCTCAAGGGGAAGGGGATTCAGGGGTGGTCGTGGTCAGGGAGGCAAGACCTCAGGACGGCAGTCCAAGTGAGATGATACCGGTAGGAGGGAGACTTCTGAAATTTCGGGATCGGTGGACCTTCGATCCCTGGGCCCACAGCTTACTCAAGAATGGACTGGGCTGGAGCTGGTACAGCACTCCACCCCCGTGCCTTCGGTTTTTCCAACACTCCACCCCCGTTCTGGAGGAGTACGTTCAAGAACTGTTGGAGAAAAAAAGGTGATCCGAAGGGTGAAGCCCATCAATTTCTAAGGGAGGCTGTTTTGTGTTCCCAAGAAAGACTCGGAAAAGCTCAGAGTTATTCTGGACTTGTCGCCACTCAACAAGTTCATAGTGAATTGCAAAAATGCTAACACTGCAACACATAAGTACCTTACTGCCCATGGGGGCATATTCCGTCTCTATAGTCTTGTCAGACGCCTATTGGCACATTCCAATCAGCCGTCGACTCTCCCCCTACCTAGGGTTCAGGCTAAAACGAAGACTATACGCCTTCGGAGCCATGCCATTCGGGCTAAACATAGCCCCAAGGATTTTTACGAAGCTTGCAAGCGTAGCTCTCAAACAATTACGCCTAAAGGGAATTCAGGTAGTAGCCTACCTGGACGATTGGTTGGTGTGGGCAGCATCCGAGACAGAATGCTTGTAAGCTTCCAGTCAAGTGATCCAGTTCCTAGAGTACCTAGGCTTCAAGATCAACAGAAAAAAGTCTCGACTTTCTCCATCTCAAAAGTTCAAGTGGCTGGGAATCCACTGGGACCTTTTGTCACACCGTTTCTCCATCCCGGCGAAGAAAACGAAGGAGATAGCGGGTTCTGTCAAGAGACTTCTAGATTCCGACAGGATATCAAGACGCGAGCAGGAGAGGGTACTGGGCTTTCTCCAGTTTGCTTCGGTGACAGACCAAGTGCTAAGAGCACAGCTAAAGGATGCAACCGGAGTTTGGAGAAGTTATGCATCAAACGCGCGAAGAGATCTGAGAAGACCTGAGAAGAGTACTTAGCCGAAGCTAAGTACTCTTCTCAGGCCTTGGTCCCAAGCCAGACATCTAAAGAAGTCGGTTCTTCTTCAGCCACCTCCCCCGTCGGTGACGATTCACTCAGACGCCTCGAAGGAGGGATGGGGAGGTCACTCTCATCGGAAAAAAGTCCAGGGGACTTGGTCCAAGCTATTCAAGACCTTTCACATAAACTTTCTAGAAGCTATGGCAGTGCTCCTTACCTTAAAGAAAGTCTCTCCGCGTCACTCGATCCACATAAGGTTGGTGATGGACAGTGAGGTAGTTGTGAGATGCTTGAATTGACAAGGATCGAGGTCACCACCTCTCAACCAGGTGATGTTGGCCATCTTCCGATTGGCGGAAAAGAAGATGTGGTACCTGTCGGCAGTTCACCTTCAAGGAGTCCGTAATGTGACGGCGGACGCTCTATCCAGGTTCACACCGATAGAGTCGGAATGGTCCTTAGACGCAGGATCATTCTCCTTCATTCTGAATCAAGTCCCAGAACTGCAGATAGACCTCTTTGCGACGAAAGACATCAAGAAGTTGCCCCTGTACGTGTCCCCGTACGAGGACCCCTTAGCGGAAGCAGTGGACGCGATGTCCCTCGACTGGAACAGATGGTCCCAGATTTATCTGTTCCCTCCTCACAACCTTCTGTTGAGGGTCCTCAACAAACTGAGATCCTTCAAGGGGGTAGCGGCAATAGTGGCCCACAAGTGGCCGAACAGCGTGTGGTTCCCCCTGGCATTGGAACTGCAGCTGAAGATTGTACCGCTACCAGATCCAGTTCTGACCCAGCGAGTCCAGAAGTCAACTGTCTGCGCTTCATTACAGAAAACCCGGACCCTGCAGCTCATGATTTTCTCTCCCTAGCGGTGAGAAAGCGTTTCGGGATTTCGAAAGCCAGCATACTCTTCCTTGAGGAATATAAGTGCAAATCTACTCGAAGGCAATATGAGTCATCTTGGAGAAAATGGGTGGCCTTTTGTCAAGGCGAAGAATCCGCAGGAGATCTTGACAGACTTCTGCTTATCTTTCTTCATCCACCTCCATGGTCAAGGATTGGCAGCTAACACGATTTCAGCGTGTAAGTCTGCTTTGACAAGACCCATTCTATATGCCTTCCAGGTCGACCTAGGTAACGAGATCTTTAATAAAGTCCCAAAAGCCTGCGCTAGGCTCAGACCTTCAGCACCTCCAAAGCCCATTTCATGGTCTTTAGACAAGTTCTTCATTTCACTTCTCTGTTGAACAATGAAGAGTGTGCGTTAAAGGATTTGACACAAAAAGTTATTTTCCTATTTGCACACGCGTCCGGGGCCAGGGCTAGTGAGATTGTAGCCCTCTCGAGAGAGGCAGGTTTGTGTTCAGTTCCTGGATGGGGGAGAAGTGAATCTGTTCCAGATCCTACGTTTCTCGCCAAGAATGAGTTACCCACCAACAGGTGGGGTCCCTGGAGAATCTGCCCTCTGAAAGAAGAGGCATCTCTATGTCCAGTAGAATGCCTAAAGGTCTATCTTCATAGAACTTCAGACTTCAAGGGTGGTCAACTATTCAGGGGAGAAACATCAGGCTCTAATTTATCTCTGAATCAAAAGACAGTACACCCGCAGGTCACGATCCTAGGAAAGTTGCCTCATCCTTAAATTTTTTTAATTGTATGGATTTTGAGCATCTCCGTTCATACACTGGCTGGAAGTCTTCCAGAGTGTTCTTTCGCCAATATGCGAAGCAAGTAGAGGAACTAAAGAGATCTGTGGTAGCAGTGGGTCGCTGTGTTAACCCTACTGTTTAACTCTGCGAGGAACAGTGGTTTTAATTGGGACGATTAATTCCAGGGTGAGTGTGTAGTTACCTACTGTACTACAAACTAAGTGAGGGCACTGTGTTGCCCATGTAGACTGTTCCATTTCCAAAGGTGAACCTAGCATAAGTGCAGACATGTGTGCCGAGCGTTTCTAACGCTAATGTCATTGATTTGTAATACAGACTTTTATGACTTTGATACCTCGGTATCTTAAAAGTGGCATTTAATGTTTTTTCTTTCAGACAAACAAGTTCTGTTTACTATCATACTTATGCTTAAAGTTTTGGGTTATCCTCTTCTTATGTATATATATATATATATATATATATATATATATATATATATATATATATATATATATATATATATATATATATATATATATATATATATATATATATATATATATATATATATAAATATAATTGTGGTTAACCTGTCTATTTATTGCCTGTCTATAAACTGGTTCTTGAGAACCTTGCGTCTCCTTCACCTGTGTCAATTTATTGGTATAATTGAGCATTCTTTCTATGTACCTTATCTGGGATAATTCTAATAGAATTGTTCCTTTATGCAAGCTATGTTGCATTGGTTTTCCTCCTATGCGGATATAAAACCTTTGTTCAATACAAGTATTGTGCGGAGAACTGGTTGATATTTCATATTGACGCAGTGGTTCTTTACAAACTATGCTTTACTTAATATAGGGCGAGACCACTATATTAGCTTGCCTGGTATTCATACATAGGTATATGTACTCTTCGAGACTTTTCCAGAGTCTAGTAGGACTCTTCCCTGTAGGGGGCAGGAAGCTCTAACATGGTTTATAGTTAGTTGAAAAGATGTATAACGGTAACATCTTAGGTCTCTAGGTCTAGTCGACCGGGAAAAATTACCTCCGGGGAGTACAGCACGTTCTAAGAATCCACAGATACAGTAATGCTCTGGTATACTTCCATCAGGATGACATGGCTTGAGCCCCAAAAACGGATTTTGGGCGAAGCGAAAAATCTATTTTTGGGTGAGATGGCCATGTCGTCCTGATGGACCCGCCCTTGCCTTTCTAAGAAAGGGCTGTAGGACCCCTCAATACATACAGTATCTGTAGCACCTCGTGTACGCTACAAGGAATACAGATGGCGCCAGGATTGGCACCAGGCACGCTTACGAAACGGGAGATAGGGAGCCTTGGGAGCGGCACCCCCTTTTTCTTTCCCGAATTCGTTTCTTGCCAATTGCCCCCTGCGATACGAATTCTCTATTCGGGGCGCAGATTGCCATGTGGCGTGTCAAGAATACGTCCTCTGATATGTCGCGATATCCCTTTCACGAGAGATACTCGCTCCAGGAGTTAGAATTCTGGTCCCTTAAGGTAAATTCTCTGGGAATATCGCCGTAGTTGTAATATACCCTAGGAAGCTACCCTATAGGAACTTCCATCAGGACGACATGGCCATCTCACCCAAAAATAGATTTTTCGCTTCGCTCAAAATCCGTTATATGTATATAGATAGAT
>NC_090725.1:29614246-29621746 GCF_036898095.1 Palaemon carinicauda | reverse complement strand
TATATATATATATATATATATATATATATATATATATATATATATATATATATATATAACGGATTTTGAGTGAAGCGAAAAATCTATTTTTGGGTGAGATGGCCATGTCGTCCTGATGGAAGTTCCTTAAAGTAGCTTCCTAAGGGATATATGTACTACAGTGATATTCCCAGAGAATTTTACCTTTAGGTATCCAGAATTCTAACTCCTGGCGCGAATATCCTTAAAATTTCTCCAAAGTATATCGCATAATATCAGCGGACGCATTCTTGACACGCCTCCATAGCGATCTGCACCCCAAACAGAGTTTTGGCTTCGAGGAGGATGTGGCAAAAGGGAGCCGTCCAAAGGCTCTCCCCGCTCTCGTAATACTATTGGGAATACAACAGCGCCATTCCCACGACGGCGGACATTCTTTGTAGCATTGAGCGTGGTGTTACAGATACTGTACCACGGGAGGGATACTGTGAAGATCTTTTCTTTTAGAAGAGATGGGTGGGTCCATCAGGACGACATGGCCATCTCACACAAAAAATAGATTTTTCGCTTTGCTCAAAATCCGTTTTTTATGCTCAAGCCATGTCGTCATGATGGAAGCATACCAGAGCATTAGTGTATCTGTGGATTTTTAATCAGTGCCTTAACCTTATAGCAACCTTTTCTATGGTCATGGGGACCACATGAGACAAGGAACGTTACCGTTATTCGTCACCATCACTAATCATAACCAATGTTAGTGCTTCCTGCCTCCTACAGGGAAGAGTCATTCACGACAGTAGAAAAGGGATCTTGAGGTTAACATATGTAGTATAACCAAACAAAAGTACACACTGAATATACAAATAGTCTCATAGTTGTATATTTGCTAAAATAACATCAGTGTCTTTTATATCTATTATTTGATGCATACAAATATATGAGGAATACTTACTTTGGTAAGTTGAAGAACTCTGGCATGTATACATACAATTGTCTGGCGAAGGTGGACGCACTACATTCTAATAGACATTTATTACTTATAAATGACTAAAAGATGTTCAGTTAAACGAATGTAGTATGACAATGAGATTATACCTACAACAAGTACAGAGACTATATTTCCTTCTTGAAGGAAGAAATGATGAGTGCCACTCTCAGACTGAAGAAAATTATAAAACAAATTCTCTTCATAATTCCTGTACTGGTTACTTGTATCTGCACTGTGTACTTCGTACACCGGCACTAGTGTTATCTATATAATTCCACACCTGGGATTTTGAACAGAGCCAATGTTATCATGGTAACACCTAATTAAAAGAAGTCACACCTAAGAAGGGTGACCTCTTCTCCCTTTAATTGACAGTCCCAGTCAATTAGCTGTTCATCGTAGAATTAGACGGCAGGTTAAATATTCTACCTGGCGTCACCACATATTGCTTCAGAACATGGATTTGTCTAGCATAGTGTATGTAGAACACTCTGGATGATTCTCATCCGTTACATGTGTGAGGACATGTGAGGTCCCAAACCAAAAACTGTTTACTACAGTAATTAGGGCGCAGGTTTTAATACACTACCTGCCGCCAGTACGAAGTGTTTCAGTTCATGCACTTGTTTGGCATAGTGTTTGTAAAACATTCTGGATGATTTCCATCCAGTGTATGAATGAAGGCGCTCAAAGTCCATATACTGAAAGAAGTTCAGTGATGAAGCAATCTTTCTCGGATCATGACCTGCGGGAGTACTGTCCGGATCCACTCAACGAATAAAGTAGGCGAGCTTCGCCCTTAATTGTTTTTTGGATAAATTTGATCCAGAAGTTTCTCCTTTAAATAGCTGTCCTCTCCTGAAGTCTGAAGTTCTACGAAGATAGACCTTTAGACACTCTACAGGACATAGAGAGACACCTTTCTTCAGAGGGCAGATTCTCCAGGGACCCCACCTCTTAGTGGGTAGCTCGTTTTTAGCGAGAAAGGGTGGATCAGGAAATAGATTCAGTTCTCCCACTTCCGTGAACTGAATGTGACCCTCATCTCTGGATAGGGCCACTATTTCACTAACTCTAGCCCCGGAGGCGATAGTGAACAGAAAAATAACCTTTTGGGTTAGATCCTTAAGAGAACAATCTTCATTGTTCACAGATGAGGAATAATGTAAGACCTAGTCCAAAGACCAAGAGATGGGCCTTGGTGGTATCGCGGGTTTAAGCCTTGCACATGCCTTTGCAATCTTATTAAAGATTTCATTCGCTAGATCCACTTAAAAGGCATATAGGAGAGGCCTAGTCAAGGCTGACTTGCACGTATTTATCGTATTGGCCGCCAGACCTTGGCTATGAAGGTGGACAAAGAAGGACAGACAGAAGTTTATTGAAATTTCTTTCGGTCCTTTTGCTTTGACAAACGCAACCCACTTTTTCCAGGAAGACTCATATTGTCTTCTAGTTGACTGGGCCTTGTATTCTTCTAAGAATTCTATAATGCCTTTTGAGATCCCAAACCTTTTTCTAACCGCTAGAGCGAGAAAATCATGAAATGAAGGGTTTGGGTTCTCTGTGATAAAATGAAGGCAGTTAATTTCTGAATCTTCGGAAATATACCTAGGGTCAGAGCTAGGACCAACCGCATCTGGTCTATCAGCCCCACTAGAGGATCCTTGTATGGGGCTATATAGCGAGGTAGTTTCTTGAAGACGCTCGTGATGAAAAGGTCGAATTGCAATTCCGGGACTTGTTCCCATCTGGGAGGGAATATGTGTGCGCCCATGGACCATTCCAACTCTATCAGTTTGTATCGAAATAGAGTATCCACCATCACATCGTGGATCAGTTGTAAATGAACTGCTGGTAGGTGCCGTTCCTTTAAGCGAGGGATGGGTAACTTCACCAAGACTGAATGAGACGTTCGAATGTGACGTCTTATTATCGCTTCGGTGTCTCAGAGCAGTCGTAGGGACCTGATCTGTGTGGAGGGGGCTTCTGTTAGAGAAGCAATTAAAGAGGGACCAATCTCAGTCTTTTTTTATATCTTCAAGCATTTGATGCGTGTTTTCTCCAAGCTCTTAACGCATCTTTCCGGTGTGCCCTTCGCACCAGGTCTGTCACTATAGCGAACTGGGGAAAGTTTAGCTCTTTTTCCTGTTGGCGTTTTGGTATTCTGACTGAATACCTGAGTCTCTTGACAGACCTCACGAGCTCCTTTTATATTTCCAAAGGAGAGGAGAGTTGATGTGACTGAGGGCTTCGATGGTTTTTTAAACATCGAAACCCCTGAACTGGAGAAAGTCGAGACTTCTAGAAGCCTATCTTGCATCCGTGATGTCCCAGGAACCAGGTCATCTCTTCGAAGCACATTGGCCGGACACTTCGGGTGCTGCCCACTCCAGCCTCCTGATCAGGTATATTGATACCTGAACTATTTCTAGGCTTGACTTTGACGTGACTAAGTTCGTCAATCCTTTGAAGATACTTAGGACTGTGAGTCCGACACGTATCTTTCCTAGGATGAATGTTACTCTCTGTAACATGAATTCTAGATAAGAGGAAGGGGGGTGGTTGACTGGAAGGTTCCAAAGGACACCTTTCAGGTCTGACAAGATTACGAACACCCTAATTGGAACAAGGTCCATATGTTCAGAAGGATTAACATTCAGAACTTGCTGTTTTTTATGAACTTGTTGAGTGGCGACAAGTTCAGAATGACTCATTGATATCTTGAGTCCTTCTCTTGAACACAAAACAGCCTTCCCTGGAACTCGATGAGCTATAGTTTTCTTACCACCTGTATGCTCTATAGCTCTCAGGTATACTTCTCCAGGAGGGTTTTGAACTGTAGGAGAAGGTAAGGAAATGATGGTAGGGACATTTCTGTTTCCCATCAATGGCTCATCTTGAATAGGCTTTGGACCGAAGGATCGAAGGTCCTGCGTTCCTGAGGGAAAGTTCCTCCTAGCCGAAGCATCTTTATGCTTTGAGTAGTCAGTAGGCTTAGACTTTTGACCATCTGCCTGTTGCACCGTGGTCACTGGAATAGTGGGATGTTGCTGAGCAGCCCGGATATTTCCAGCATTTTCGATCTTCTTTGAAGGAATGCCCCATTTTTGGAGAAGACTTATGTTCTCCATGGTGGCGTTCTTAATTACTTCCTTAATGACCTCGTGAGGGAAGAGGTCTTTACCCCAGATGTTGGAAGATATAGCTTCCTTGTTTCATGTTTCACTGTTGCGTCAGCGAACACAAACTCTCTACATGCTCTCCTGGCCTTCATAAAGGCATAAAGGTCCTTCACCAAGATAGCCATATGCATTTTGGCTATGACCATGAGCATGTCTGGGGTACTTTCATAGGTTGAACACAACTCTATGTAGTTTTGTAGAGAAAGTGATGCCGCAAGTCTCTCCTTTGACTCATGTTCATTACACAAGAGCAACTCAGACAATTTAGGGAGACATACCTTGAATTGTCGACTTGCGATGTCCTTGTCTAATTTTCCTACTGAAAATGTCAAATGGACTTCCTTCCAATCCTTTTCCTGTCCGGGAAAAGCTGGTGACGAAAGCTTGCTCTCATCGAGTGTGGGACAAGGCTTACCCGTCTCTACCGCTTTGGCAACAGAAGTAAATACCTTCCCCATGAAGGGAAATGAGAGTAAAGTAGGAGCAAGAAAGGAACGGTGTCTGTTATTCAGTGAGAATACCTTCGACTCTGAAAAACCCAACAATTCAGACTACCTGAAAGGATAGTCTGTGCCATATCATGGTTGAGAATCATGACCTCCTTTGGTTCCGCTCCTTTTCTTGACTTTGGTTCGTACTTCAGTCGAACCCAACAATTAGGGAAAGCATCAAAGCTTGGCCAAAATTGAATTTTGTCCAAAGGAACAGCATCTATTTTCTGAGATGTAGAGATTGCCATTTGAAATCGGCATCTGCTCTGCAAACCTCCAGGGATTGGTTATGGAGCATGTTGGTAGGTCTTGATTCAAGGGTCGTTTGACTGACCGCTGGGAAGCGACAAGAGAAGCTTTACGAGGCTCTATCTTGCGTTTTACTTCCTGCTTTTCGTTTTGTTTACAAAAGCTCTCTATTTGATTTTTCAGCTGGATAAATAATTGTACCACATTATCCAATAGAGGGGTAGAAGACGAAGATGTCAACATCGATGGCTCTATAGCCGGCATAGGCGGAGGAAATTCCGACACATTTTCCTCCTCTACCCTGGGGTACTTCTTGACCTTAATCCCAAAGGTTTTCTGGCCGTCAGGGGATGTAGCTGGCTACTGAGGCACTCCTGTTTCCTCACTTGCTTCCGGAAATAGTAGCTTACGCATCCTATCATTAGGTAGGAAAGGTCCCGAAGAGATCTTTTGAAAGCCTCTCACCCAATTGCGTAACTTATATTGAGCTGTATCCCTAATCTCCTTAGACTTGGGATTTTCAAAACCTTCGGACATTAACGTCCGACATATATTGCAAACCTGTGGGTTCCAATAATGTAGGGTTTCAGAAATAATATTGCAGGGGGCATGAAACCTGCCAGTATTATGACCGTAAAAATACTTACTCTTGGCCTTGCAGAGGACTGCAGCACAAGGTATCTGGTGTTCCTCCTGTAAAGAAAGGAAAACCAAATGAGTATGCAATGGATTATCTCCTTGACAATCAACATGCAAATGTCCTTTACAATAGAGTAGCTTAGGATAATAAGCTATAAAGGGATAGTAGGAGATACATACTTGTGTACCCCTGTGAGCAAATTCTGTTGCCTCCCCTCACTATTAACTACATGGAGATTTCTCTATAGAGTAACTCCAAGTAAAAGGACTCTTATCCCTAGGGGTAGAGAAGTATCAAATCACTGTCCCAAAATAATGTTAATACTGTGGGGTCAGGATGACTGATTCTCGATCAGAATATTGAAAAAAAACTTATTCATTCAATATATGAACGGTACCAGCAGAATGCTCGTACAAGGGTACCCAAGGTATGTCAGAAAATACTACTGTATCATGGTACTGTAGTTTTCTAATTGCAGTAAGTCTATATTGCAATTTACTGGCTACTGAACATCATGTATTGTAGTCTAGTCATTATGCTGCCTTCATAGTAGCATATTACAGTATGGTCCATCTAGCATGAAGCAAGCTGGACTAGGAAAATAAAGACATAAATTTGTATATTTCTCTCAGCCTATTTGCTGTAGTCTTCCCACTATATTAAAATATAGAGTTTCGTGATCAGGGAGACTCAAGGAAAAAGGCTGCACCCTTTAAGGGTTAGGAGTGTATTACTCCTGCCTTGAAGTGTTTAATATTGTAGGGTAGTCCTAATACTGATTTCTAATCAGGATATTGAAGAAATCATATTCATTCAATATAGGATTGGGCTCAGCAAATGCCTGTGTTTGATATCCAAAATATATTGGAAATAACTACTAGTATAAACTATATAGTAGTTTTCTATCTGCAGTATATTCTATAATGCAGATATACTGGCTACCTGTATAAAATATAGAGTAGGTCAGCCGGCATGTAGCCGGCATAGCTAGGTCTTGCCGGCATACCAGGCATGCTAGCTAGAGAGAGAGAGAGATAGCATGGAAAAAAGGCTACTCCTAACTGTGAATGTATATAGTAATTAATGATGTAAAAGTCTAATTTGACTGCCTTTTTCCAGAGAGAAGGTTCTAATGGAAGGGGAGAATGTACCATTCAGGATTCCATGCAGCTACAGTACTATTGCCGACAAGGTACCGCCGATACACTGCCGGCCGGCAAGTCCAGCAGTACCCGTACAGTCGGCGTGCTGCCAACTGAGTCAGCACTATCTGTGCCGGCCTGGCCGGCAGTACCCCGGCAACAGGACCTGTAGCAGCAGTCCAAGGGAGGACTGAAGAACCTTGGGAACAGAAGGGACTTCCCTCTCACGGCCATCATGGTCGCCGGCAGCCATCTTGGCTGCTGAATGGGCCGGCAGTTGCCGTCTAGGCCAGCAATTGCCGACAGATGATGTGGTTGGTGGCAGTATGCTCTGCCGTCAGCCAAGGACATAGCTCGTGAGGGAGTCTGGCTGGCTCCGGCAACCTACCAGCAAAGGAAGGTAGCAAGATGCCAGCCTAAAGAAAGACAATGGCTAAGCCATCAAAAGAGGACAGTGGGGTAGTGAACAGGGTCCTGTAATGAGCGTGAAAGGAACTGGCAAAAAATGTCAATCCTACCACCTGTAAAAGAAACTCTGTTTCGGTATCAGCAGAATCCCAGGGAACAGGAGAGACTCAGTTCTCCAACCCAGAGATTGCCGACACAGTTAAGGGGATGGTGGCACTGCCGCCTTCTTTTAACAAAGAAGAAACAGAGTTCCAGTGCCCCGTATCCTAGGCTAAAGAATATTACTCTTCAGCCCAGAGTACTGTGGCATAGGACTAGTCTTTTAGTCGCAAGGAGAAGATGGTATCCTACCATAACTTCAAGTGCGACTAATGAGGGCTAACCTCCATTGCCGGCCACCTTGCCGGCAGGGGAATGA
>NC_090725.1:29599003-29606246 GCF_036898095.1 Palaemon carinicauda | reverse complement strand
TATTATATATTATATATTTTATTATTTTATCATTATTATTATTATATTATTATTATTATTATTATTATTATTATTATTATTATTATTATTATTATTATTATTATTATTATTATTATTATTATTATTATTATTATTATTATTATTATTATTACAAGCTAAGTTATAACCCTTGTTGAGAAACAAAGATGCTTTAGCCCAAGGACTCCACAGATGAAAATACCCTTGTGAGGAAAGGAAAACATGGTAAAAGATAAACTACAAAGGAAGAGTAAACAATGAAAAATAAAGACAAACAACATTAAGTTAGATAAAGTTAAATAAAATAAGAAAAAAAGCCCGAATGTACTTCCAAGCAAAAGAACCCTAATCCAAACAGTGGCAGGCCATGGTACAAAGGTTATGGGACTACCTAAGACCAGAGAACCATGGTTTGATTGTGGAGTGTCCATCTAGAAGGGATGCCTACTAAAGCGAAAGAGTCTCCACTACCCTCACCAAGGGGAAAACAGCCACGGAAAAATTACATTGCAGTAGGTAACCACTTAAGGGAAGAAGAAATGCTTGAGATAAGGACTGACTATTCAATGTATGTGTAGGACTGACTATTCAGTGTATGTGTAGGTAAAGACAAAATGAGCTGCAACTAGAGAGAGGGTACCAATATTAGTACTGGCTGTCCAGTTATAATACCCAATAACTTTCTAGTGTTAGTATCTCAACGGGCCAACCAGCTACTCATAGAGAGGACAAAGTGAGGACTAGTTTTTGTCTTATATAAAAAAAGGAAGTAAACACTTCACTACTGGGTAATGAATTCTCCCGTTTCCAGGCAAAACGCTCTTCATCCTGAAAAAGACTCCTACATTATCTTTGCTTTCAAACGCTTTGCTGGAGTTTTTGCGCACTGAGAACAAATATGAAATCCGACGCCTCCCAGTTAAGACGCGACCTGAATAAGAATGAAGACAAGGCCATTTCAAAGGTTAAGATTAAAGCAAAAAATGTCGTGTGAGAGAGAGAGAGAGAGAGAGAGAGAGAGAGAGAGAGAGAGAGAGAGAGAGAGAGAGAGAGAGAGAGAGAGAGAGATTTTGCTCTACTTGATCACGTTTGGGGCGAGTAAACAAAAAATTCAAAGAAGAAATTTATATTTATTCTTAATAAACACTCGAATAGAGGATAAAAAGAATATAAAAGCCAATGCTTCAACAATTCGAGAGATATGTTCAATGAAAAAATATATTCAGTTCAAGAAATTATTTAGGGTTCAAGTAAATACATAATGTATGTAGAGCAATTTTTTTTCTTGATGTATACTGAGCTGATGTAAATATTATCAATTGTTTTTCTATATATGGATGTTTTCATTGTTCAGTATATCTCACAGATTTGACACGGGGTTAGTTTTTTTTCATGCTCCTTATCTGATTATTACTTCCGGCAAGGAAGTTATGTTTTTGAGTCCGTTTATTTATTCAATTATTTATTTATTTATTTATATTCTTATATATTTGTCTGTGCGTCTCTGGACATGAATAAAAAACTACTCAGAAGACTTTGACGACTTCTTCACACTGATAGATCCCAGGTCATGGACGACCACATGAAATTTTGGAGATGATCCAGATCCGGGTCCGGATTCTAGATCCAGATTTGTATTTTTCCCAGTTTTAAAGATTACGTGAAATCAAACACACAGATTTCAGATGGATCTCAGGTCATTAACTTTTGGAGATGATCCAGTACCGGATCCAGATGCTAGATCCCGATTTACATTTGTCACAATTTTTAGATTACATCAAAATAAGTTTACAAATAGGGATAAAGATTACCATTCCGGATCAACGTTGCACATTTCACCATTTACTGTTCAGTCAGCTTATGAAAAATGGGAGGCAATGTCGTAGACTTTGGTTATGTGTTGGCAATAGTCAGTGGTGGAGGTCTAAATTCTCTGGTTGCTCTTGTTTCTTCTCTTATATTGAGCTTATAATTTCATTTTGCTCACCGTATAAAGCTAACTTGAAAACTCTGCCTTTTATTATGGGAAAAAATCGTAATTTCTTTTTTTTCTTTTAATAAAATATAGAAATTCATATATACCATAATATATCATCAGTTTCATGATAGCTTATGACATTTTTTTTTTAATGTTGTCTAGTCACCCAGACAGAGTAAAATGATAAATAGATGTATTAAATTACTTTTAGGTAAATTGCATATTTCACAACTTGAGCGAAAACATTTCATATACACATGAAAATATTAATATAATAATTGACATTTTGCAATAAAACACTTAGAACCATTTTCTGAAGAGGTGTGAAAAATATTGCTATTATTCTGTTAAAGTTTCTAAAACCGAAGAATAATAATGAATATTACATTGTAACATGTTAATAAAATATTTTTGCATCAGATGGATAAATATATTTCTTGAATTCTAGATATATTTATGTTCATGTTTATGTTAAATAATATTTTAAACTTTCACCCACCTATCATCCCACAGTCATGTTTTTACGAGATTTAGGTTTTATTCATTTCAGTAAAGTGAATTGATTTAGACTTTCTAACATTTAGTTTCATAGTTAAATGAAGTGTTGAAGGGTTGTTGCTGCTCAGTTTTATGCGGATATGTTCGGAATAGATATAGATATGTGACAATGATTTTGTGCAGTAACTTGAAAACGGTTAAAAAAAATAAGCGTAAAGGGATGGTGAAGGAACAAGAACACGAAGAAAAGAGAAGAGAGAAAAAAAGATATAATGATATACACAGAGAAATAAGTGTTATGGGATTTAATATTACTTTAGTTTCTATGATTTATTCAAATATTTTTCTTCTTCAAATAGTTTCACCAGTGTTACTAATAATTAAAACTTCCAAGTAATTTTATTAATCATAAACATCTAATTCTAGCGAACACTATTTTTTTTTATCAAAATAAAGTGGCTGAATAAATTTACATTTCCCTGATAAAAGTGGGTAAACTTTGTGTTGATCAAATATCTTGTTTAAATATGTAAGACTAGTGTTGTATTCGAGCGCCTGACTTTGAAAAAAAAAAAAAACCACTGAACTATTCCTCCAAAAGTC
This sequence comes from Palaemon carinicauda, assembly GCF_036898095.1. Lineage (NCBI taxonomy): Eukaryota > Metazoa > Arthropoda > Malacostraca > Decapoda > Palaemonidae > Palaemon > Palaemon carinicauda. Next base: position 29,603,149 of record NC_090725.1, on the reverse strand, counting down.
TCATTGGCGAGTAGAGACACGCATAGTGTGTCTCTCCTTACCATTATTATCAATATTGCTAACAATCTTATCTCGTAGAGATCAAATAAAGCTTCTTAGATAATAATTTATTGAACAAATTATGTTCAGAGTCACTCTTTCTCATATAAGATTAGTGTTACTTCTCTATCACAATTTTGAAAAAGGGAGACCATCCTAGGCTTTAACGTTTCTATTGGGGAGATATTTAGAAATCACTTCCGCAGACTACGTAAAAGGATTGCACAACTTAAGACGTCTCTTGTCAGTTCTGGAGGAAGAACGTGCATCTAATTAGCTATTGGAATATTTCGTAATTAGTATTACAAACGGATCCTTTCAGGTTCTCTCGCTAATAGGTAAGTCTTCTCTGAATAGCAATCAAGATTGCAGACAATGTTGAGGAATATATTAAACAGCATGAAAGACCCATACCATAAATTGATGATATAATGCGAGATATATAATTCATTTGGATCTTCACGAAACAATGAGAAGAGATGAAGATATACATAGTATACATTAAAGATAATGATGGACCAGGAAAACCTCATTACCAATTGTTCTCGGAAATAAGTTTTTTATGTTATGGATAATTCATAAATAGTGTTATGAATTGCCCATGGTCTGGTTTTATTAGCTTTTTTCGAGTTTCTTTTATTATTATTATTATTATTATTATTATTATTATTATTATTATTATTATTATTACTATCTGTAGTAGTAGTAGTAGTAGTAGTAGTAGTAGTAGTAGTAGTAGTAGTAGTAGTAGTAGTAGTAGTAGTGTTATTTCTGTCTATCACAGTCTTTTCAACTTGGTGGCATTTATAGTGTAGGGTTCCGGGTTACATCATGCCTCCTTAGGATTCCATAACTTTTTTTATTATGTGTAACGTTTCTCGGATCACACTCTTCTGCATGATTCCTGGAGCTACTTCAGCCTCTTGATTTTATAGATTTCATATTATTATTATTATTATTATTATTATTATTATTATTATTATTATTATTATTATTATTATTATTATTATTATTATTATTATTATTATTATTATTATTATTATTATTATTATTATTATTATTATTGGTTGGACAGCCTCTTTTATGCATGTTGAATTGAAGACAATTTCTGCCATAGTGCTTTTAATTTTATGACAGCTGTCATATAGATGGAAATTTCTTCATTTAAACAACGCTGCAATTTTCTAGGTCCTATGCTATTCTCATTTTTATAGAGAATATATATGTCCTTCTCTTTTTCAAGAGTGAGGTTGAGTTACAATGCGTTTCTATCAGCAAGGTACGTCTGCTCATCATCAGGCTTGGAGAATAAGTGCTCGATGAGGATTTCATCACTGTATCTATATGAATCTTGGTATTTCTTATTCTAGGCGTCTCCCGCCAAACAGAAACAAACTGACAATATCCTGTCTCTAATCCTGTTCTTCTCTTAAGAAATAATTTTCCTTAGATATCACAGAATTTTGAGATATGAGCGATGTTATTCTTTGATTATGTACACTCCAGGGGGAAAATATATTTGGAACTAAGTTTTGACTTGTTAGCATTTAAACCTATAAGTATCTAAGTGGTGTTCATACACTTAAAAATTTGGGTTAAAAAACGATAAAAAACCTGGAATAAATGTTACCAGGCATTTACAGTTTTAAAAACGTATATATTGACATTAAAAATGGATATTTACGGTCACCAAACCGTAACAGATATATAACAAAAAAGTGTAAAAATCACAGTCGACTATATTTTACTGAAATACGACTGAGAACAGTATACTTTTACGAAAAAAATTTTTTTCTTAATTTTTTTTTTTCTTTTTTTTAGCGTGTATTTTCATTTTATAAAATCTGGTGCTATGTATAGCTTACTAGATATCTTGAAGACATATTACTCCCTTAAAAAAAACAATTAATATATTTTAAATTGATATGTATATAAAAATACAGAACTTGTATATTTAGAAATATAGTAGATCTAATAAATCCTTCTTGCATGATACAAAGGATGAATGAACCATTCTTTTTATTATTCCGTAAAAAGGGAATGCCTTTGTCAGGATGTCTCTCAAAGAAGAATTAGAGAAAGAATAAAGGAATCAAATTCTTTTGTTTACCAAACACAAACGAGAGGCAGAAAGCAACAGTTGTAGTCGACTTTAAAATGCAATTTTATATCATATTACCAAAAATCAGATTCAGACTACATGGCAGTCTTTATTGTCCAGTAAAAAACTTCTGAGCTTTTTTTCTTTTTTTTTTCTTTTATCTTTTTAATTAAGTTTTTTTAGGTTTTTGTCTGCCTTTTACAGTAATGTTTTCTCGAGTTGTGCGATGAGACTTATCACTGTAAATGTCATATTAACCGTATTGTTTTAGAGCTTTTTAACCACACATACGTAGACATCAATGTTAAATATAAATGATTTTAACATAAATATACCAAATGAAGGTGAAAATTATACCTATTATTTGCTTCCGCTTTTGTTTTTCTTTCACGCCTAGTTTGAATAGTTTAAACTTGATATGAGTAGGAAACTTTTTCCCTATTCTATATTACTTCTAAATGCATTCATTATAATTTATGCTATGGGATTTATTAAAATTTTTAAATGATAATTTTTTTTTACTGGATTATATCTAGTTTCTAAAGATATCAATATTTTATTGCAATTCCTGAAATAGTCAAAGTAATTCTTTTTTCGTATGCAGCATAACTTACTATTTGTAACCTAACTAATTCATAATTTTACTAATGTCCATCCATAAAGTTTGTCAACAACAGGGAAATAAGAAATTAATATTTACATTAATTTGAGATTAGATTATTTGTATGTTGATTCTAGGTTTCCCCAAGAAAATATTCGAAGAAGGACTTTTAAACATACTTTCATGTAAATATGATTTTCCTCTTATCAATAGAATAATAATTTATATCAAAATTAGGATAATAGATATGAAAGTACCAAAATCTTCTTCAAATAAGATGGATGAAGTTTTCACTAAAAGTTTCCCAGAGATTTTATACAAATGAAAAAATTATTCCGATATTTTTCATAACAAACTCCCCTAAAATAGTAATAATTTACCACTAATCTTTGCCAAAAAAGCATCACAAAAACACTTCTGACTTTATCATTGTTAATAAAAGCAGGTGAGCAAATATTTCAATGTTTTCTGCAGAGTTAATAACATATATAATCCTTTCTAACTTTATTTCTACTTTGGAAAAATATGTGAATATGTACGTAGCTTTTTCGGTTAAGAACATTTGCAATTATAATTTTCACTGTAGTATTTACTGCCAAAGAATTTAGCAATGGTTGAAATATTCACCTGTATATGTTATCAAACCTTTCCTGAAAATATGGAATTTCTTTCCTCTTTTTCTTCATTTCCAATGTAATTTGTAATAGATTAGTCATTACTTGATATAAATGCTGTGCTTAATCCCCAGAACTTAAGTAACAAAGATTATGACAATCCACTCTTACAAACTATAAAACAATGTGATATGTGGTAATACAAATCCATTAGGATTCTATTTTTAATTTTGGAATATTTCTTTTTCAAATTATTTTAATAAGTTCTGAAAAAAAATTGAATCATAAGTTTGGGGACAGAATAGTTTAAATAATTGGGAAATTAAAAAAAATCATATTTACATGAAACAATGCTCATGAGACCGACAGATAATGAAAAAGATTCAAGCAATAATACAGTTTATAAACGTTAATATTAATTTAAGTTTTTTTTTTTTTCTTTATCAACTAGTTAAGCACTTTCAAATCTAAACAAACGAACTAGTCATTGAATCATCTAAAATGTACACCGTCTGCTAACTTCCTTTCAAAGTACCGAAACTATTAAAGGTTTTCTAAATGGAGATTTTGTAATAATGACATCCTCCAGCAACTTACATAGTGCAAAATTATATTAAACATCAAATTGAATGTTGGTAAAAAATATAATCTCCGTTGTGTAATGTAAGGAACTTCATTGGAAAATCTAATAAAAACATACATTGAATATACCTCCTAATAAGTAACACTCTTCTTATTAATAGTTGATGACTTAATTGTCTCTTAAACGCAAAGGTACTTATGTCTAAAAA
>NC_090725.1:29581503-29591503 GCF_036898095.1 Palaemon carinicauda | reverse complement strand
TATGATACTACGAAATCATTTTTCTTAGGTATTTGAGTTTTTGTAATCTTATTGATACCGTTGTACCTAAAAAAAATGTAGAGGAAAGATATCTCTTGAAGTTCTGATCAAGAGAATATCTCTCACCAATAGTAATAATTTTTAATTATTCTTATCAATTTTAGGTATTTCTGTGTAATTGCATTTATTATGTTCTTTTGTTTCCAAATCTGCATTTCAGTCTGGTAAATGAAAATCACTATATATATAAATATATGGAAGAACCTCTCCATTCATGTTAATGGTTTGTGAGTACCAGTATAATCAAGTTATCTTAAATTAGTGGTATATTATCTTTAACAATCATTGGGAATATCATGGTAAAGGACAATATAAAACGAATAATATTCTATGAATTTTGGAACAAAATTTTTTCTATGTTTTTAATATTTGTTGAAAAAGCTATTCTATTTTCAATGCTATGTCAAGAGAAATTCTTGACAAATTATTCATATAAGGTTTTTGAAGCCTAATTTGTGAGGTAAGCTCCATTCGATTCTGTGTAAAAGAGTTGTTCTATTACACATGCCTTAAAAGGACATATTCTTTTTTATTTACATATACAATATTCATATAACAAAATGGCAATTAATATAAGATTGTTAAGTATTGTTGCTTATTAGAATATATATATTTTGAATACTGTTAAGAATTTGTCGTAAAAAAAATAAACCGTAAGAAAACCTGCAATAAATGTAGTCATACATTTACAGTTTTGAATACGGATATATAAACGTAAAAAAAAGTGATGTTAGGGTCACCAACCAATAAATGATCATAACAAAGTGTGGTAAGATTAGGGTAGTCTATATTATACTGAAATACGGCAAAGAACAGTATATTTTTACGGAGAGTTTCAGGAAAATATTACTGTATTTTTTTTTCTGAAGAGTAAAAATTACATAGTTTACAAAAGAGATTGCCTTATGGATCGTGGAAATAGTTATTAAACTAGAAATTTCAATATCTATAATCTTACACCAATTTTTTGATTGAAAAACGTCATATGAAAATCACTCAATATTTTCTATGGCCTCAGAGAGGGAAAATATTTTCGTAAAATAAATTACATATTGTATGGCTGATGCTCAGTTCTAGAAATTTTACATTGATGTGAATAAATTAGTTTCATGGTATATATCACTTATTCATTATCAAAGAGTTACATATATATATATATATATATATATATATATATATATATATATATATATATATATATATATATGTATATATATATATATATATATATATATGTATATATATATATATATATATATATATATATATATATATATATATATATATATATATACATATATATATATATATATACATATATACATATATATATATATATATATATATATATATATATATATATATATTTATATATATGTATATATATATATATATATATATATATATATATATATATATATATATATATATATATATATATATATTACAGATGTAATCTTCCTCAGCACGAAGATAAGTCAATATATAGTAGTCTACATAAGGAAAATTAAAAGTTGTGTATATGTAAAAATGCTCGACAGTTTCGTCCGCCAATGGATCTCTTCTTGGAGCGTTTATTATACAAAGAAATATTACACACGTTTGTACATACAGGAAAGGCTTCAAATCATAAAAAAAAGATATAATTATACTATTACTACCCAACAGGCAAAAGTCACTTAACAAGGGGATAAAAGTAGTAAAAGTTGAAACTACAAATTAACATGAAAACAAGTAATGGAATGTTTGACAAGCACCCAAGTAAATAAAACAAGCCAAAAAAGAAAGAACTATTGAAAAAAATTTTCAAGTTTGTATTGACACTTTACACTGTGTAAGATATATATATATATATATATATATATATATATATATATATATATATATATATATATATATATATATATGTGTGTATATATATATATATATATATATATATATATATATATATATATATATATATATATATACATATACATATATATATATATATATATATATATATATATATATATATATATATATATATATATATATATATATATATGTTTGTATATGTATATATATATATATATATATATGTATATATATATATATATATATATATATATATATATATATATATATATATTTATATATATATATATATATATATATATATATATATATATGTATATATATATACATATATATATATATATACACATATACATATATATATATATATATATATATATATATATATATATATATATATATATATATATATATATATATATATGCGTAAAAATCACAGGAACACGTGATGCTCAGCTGCAGATGAACCACAGGGGAAATGAAAATACGAAATATACGATTAAGTCCTGACTAGTTTCGTGATACTTCTTCAGAGGAGAAGAAGTATCACGAAACTAGTCAGGACTTAATCGTATATTTCGAATTTTCATTTTCCCTGTGATTCTTCTGCATATATATATATATATATATATATATATATATATATATATATATATATATATATATATATATATATATATATATATATGAAGAAATAAATAAATATGTGTGTGCGTGGTTCTGTGCTTGTGTTTGTATGCATGTGTTTGTGAGATTATCTACATATGTTTGTGTAATAGTTTGCTTGTTATTGTTGTTACCAAATTACACATGCATGACTATCTTTATCTTCTAGGATACAATAGATCTAATAGTTATTCGCATGATGTAAGTTCACGATTTAATTCAAAATTCTTTTTGACAGACAGTATCTTGCATTCCGACTAGCTAGATGACTATGTATCTAAATCAAAATAATCTGTCATATAAATGAGCTTTCAATTATGATGTTATGCTTATAAAAAAAATGATGCAAACGATGCAGTATCAAGGAATTATTGGAACAATTCCTAATTAGCCAAGCAAATACTCATCACAAGTTAGTTTGAAAATACCTACCAACTTCTGTGAACTCGTACAATATCACCCTGAGTTTTACGAGTAGTATAATTGCAGAAAGGGTTGATAACCATCCAACTATTTAGCAAGAACAGTGAGCTTGAATGTAATTATACTAAATGTTTACCAAGCAATTCTTTGTTTAGAACTTCCATATGTGTTTAGTGTTGTTATTGGTTTTCATTATTTTAGGGTAATTCTGTTTTAATAACCATGATTACATCAATTTCTATACTTGTGTGTACTGACTTGAAGACATTTTGTCCATCTATTTTTTTTTCTTGCCTTCTCGTCTTCACTTTCCTTTGCAAGAATAACTTCATATCATAGTATGAAACCTTCGAATCTCAATTAGATTTTACCTCTGTTTTACACACACTGTTAAATTCCCTTAGTTTCAATCGGAAATTTCCCATAAAAATATACTGTTCTCATCTGTATTTCAGTCAAATACTGGCAACCGTAATTTTACCATATTTTTTTTTATTATCCTTTACGGGTTAGTGACGGTAATATCACTCCTTTACGTTAATATCCGTTTTTAAAACGGTAAAAATCCTAGAATAAATGTTGCCAGATATTTACCGTTTTCTTAAAGCGAATTTTTAGCAGTGCACTTTAATAAGAAATATCAATGAACATATCACTTCCTCTATAAAAAAAAATTCTTCATATTTTGGAGTTAGGAAACACACTAACGGTCTTACTACACGTGGACCATAATTTAAAAGTTTTGTTGAATATTTCAGACATTTTTCATATAGATTTGAATATCTTAAAAAGGATATTTCTACCTATATATCAAATCACTCCTGCATTACAGGGGATTATCTTTATTCGCAGGATATAAATTCTCTAAGTTATTATGATGTTAATAAAATGAGGTAAGGAATAGAGGAAAACGACGGCAATAAGGTAAAAAATTTTATATGTATTACAGGGAAACACTTAAAAATCTGGAGAACAGGCAGGCATATGTAATGCACGCTCGAAAAATTAATGGCACATTTGATGATAATATACGATAATAAAAAGTTTGGGATGTATACAGAAAAAAAAAATTTTATGTTTGGAATTATTTAGATTTTATTATTCACTTCCTGTGCTGACATATTAAAGGTATCCCATTTTTATTAAAAAAAAAAAAAGGAGGTTAGCTGTATGCATTTGATATTCATTGTTTAGTTTACGACAAGAAGGGAGGATAATAATCATACTATAAGACACTGGGTGCTCGGCAAGAGAGAGAGAGAGAGAGAGAGAGAGAGAGAGAGAGAGAGAGAGAGAGAGAGAGAGAGAGAGAGAGAGAGAGCTTGCATATTAAAAGGGGAAAAAATAAAAAAGTAATTACACAAAGACTTCTCATGTTATATCATGAAATAGAGAAGATATGTTGATTGGAACGGTGAAGATTGCTAGGAAAATATATATCACTTTTGAAAGGTTAAAAGGGAAGAAAGATTTCCAGTTATTTACAGGGAAATTCGGGAAGAGCTTTGAATGAGAGAAAAAAATAAACTCTTCCTTTTGAGAGACATAATGAAGTTCTTTAGCATAAGAGTTGAAGAAAGACAGTTGTCTCGTTGTCCTGTCGACAGCTGGCTAAGGTCGTTAACCCTTCCAAGAGGAAACCTGTATAACTTCCGGAATAATGTATGCAAATGAGATTGGACTCGAGACCAATGACTGAGAAACGATAACGTCTGGAAGGATTGACGAGTCTTTATGTTTGCCTGAGGATTTCAGACTTTATAAAGTTCGGATAAGAGTTTCATCTTTCTTCCAGGATGGTTCTCCTGAGATTGTTCTCTTTTTTTGTGAGAATTACATGAAATAGTCCCTGAGAAGTTGAATATAATTTTGGTGTTTGATTAAAAGAAAGTATAAAGGTTTAAAGGTCGTTCATGAAAGGCAGAAACAACGGATAGTGACATTTTCCGGGCTAGCTGGACAACGCCCCAGAAACTGACCATATATGCATATGATCAGCTCAAATTCACTCCCACCCCACCCTCCATCGAAGCTATGACCCGGAAGGAATAGGCAATAGGTGCTGATGACTCAGCAGAGAGACCTAAAGGCTCCATAAACCCGCCTATCCTTAGTTCACAAAGATTGTAATGTTGGAGACACTACAAAAAAAAAAAAATATGAAGCTTGAGCAGGAAACAAATCAAAGTCCAGAAAATAGCCAGCAGTTATGTTTTCAGTAGACAACCACAACCCTGTTCATTCATTATTCTATGGAAAACATGAGTTTTTCATGAATAGTTTTCGTGATGTGAAGATCAATATTTTGCCAAGGGCTTCAGTAAAAAAAAAATGTCCTTTTACTTTTATTAGATTCTCTATTCTCCATATCAGAGATTTAGTTCTTCAGGAACAGTAAAGTAAAATCATTGATTTCACATAATATATTTAGATATTAATATTGCAAATATGCAAGAAGTGAGAGCAAAAATGCTTGTGAATATAAGATTACACAAATTAGCAGCCTTGCACTGGTAAACCTTGCAGAAATAATTGGGAAACGAGTCCTGTATGTGTATTTGAATGAAAAACAATAATGGGACAAAATTGTCAGTAGAATGAAACCTTTATTGATAAAGTAAACTTATATAATACTAATTGGAAAAGGAGACTACAAGCTTGCATAATATAAAGGTGAATATATCGAACAGAAAAAAAAAATCGGACAAAGACGCTCACTAGAATGTCAGCAGTGGCCTCACCTCATGGTTCCGGGCGGGGATCGATCTGTCGCCAAGCAAATGCAAGGCAAACACGTTACCATTGTACTAGCCAGGATGCAGGAAATTTGTGAAGATATAGGAAAAAATAATATCAAAGATGACATAATCAATTTATGTAAAAACCAATGTACATGTATTTGAAAAAATACAGTAAATATTTGCTGGGGAATTTTGAGCTCATATGATTGTTGATAATGATGATAACAATGAATGGCTATTCTGGAACACTGAGATCATAAGACCGAATATTTTTAATTTAGTTTTGAAATTAGCCTATTTCATCAAATACATAATTTTAGAATGTGGTGAGGGAGGTTGTAATATAGATGATTTCTTGAAAAAAATTCTATTATGAAATTTACTCTCGCCAAGGTATGTTCTTTTTTTCATCAAGACATCTGAATGTAAATACATGGTATATTATATAATTACACAAATTAAATAAATGTATAGATTTTATCAATAGTTCTAAATAAAATAATAGTCAGTTAAATACGATAGATATACTCCGTTCATATCAAGTAATGGTAGTCACCTTTCTCTACTAATCTATACCTTAAGAGAATTTCTTGATGATTATTATATAGATATTTGAATAAATGATCACTAATAACCTATAACTATATATATATTGGACTCCTTATTCAGTTAATTATAACAAATTATATTTTGATATCTGCTTTCTTTATTTTCTTCACTCTGACTTTCTGAACAAAACTTTTGCTATGTCAACACAATTGACAAGCACAGAGAATACCCTTGAGCTTTTAAAACCGGTTAGACTTTGGTAATTTATTTATGGTTCCCAGTGCACAAGAAAGGAAACAAACCTTTCAGGGTTTCCATAACTTGAAAGTCTAGACTCTAGAGCATTGGATAAGTGCTTTATTGTAATCTGTATATTTGTTATCAATGTCTTTTATCGTTACGTTCAATTAAAAGAATATACTTTAAGTGATGACAAAAAGGAAATAATATGGGAAAATAAGAATCGTTATTATCAAATCATGATCAGATAAAGTATATCACAACTAATTATTATCATTTATTGTTGGTAGAATAGTCATCAGTGAGTGTATTTAGATATTTTTATTTTTATTTTTATTCATAAAGACTGCAATAAAATATTGTGAATTTCTTTACTTGGCTAAACATTATTATTACCTCATGATTACTAATATAACATTATGTATTATCTGCTTATACATAAAAAGAAAAAAATAATTGAAAGAAGTGAGTTGTCAGATCCGTCCAAAAAAACCCTACAAAGTAGTATTATAAATGCTTTTAATTCAATGTAAGCCAGTGTTCAAAGTAGATTGTCTTTTTTTTCCTAAGGAAATAATATAAGGATGTAAGAGAAAATCTTAATTTTATTCCAAATATATATCAAGTTTTAGGGTTATGTAGGTGGGTGAGAAGAGAGCAACTACATACCTAGTGCGATGTATAGACATAAAAATCGGAGGCAAAGATAATGGTAGTAATTATAAAGTGAAAAGCCACAAACGAGTGGTAAGCGATAATAGGAGCTCCAAAAGTAAAAAGAGATAACCTACAGAATTGCAAAACCAAGAAGGAAATTTTGGTAGGAAGTAGAGAGTTGCCATAATCAAAGATCAAAATAGAAAGAAAGAGAAAGTCAAGAGAAGATGGAAAATATATTTTTCACAACTATTACACACTGAAGATGAGTGTGAATTAAGGCAAAATTTTTCTTCAGTAGGAATCTAAATGAAAACGGATATTATCTAAAAGATTGAACAAAACGTTTTTTTTTCTCTCTCTCTCTCTAAGTACTATCACTGAGTGATTTATTAAAATATCTATAACTGAAATCTGATCATTATGTTGTAGGTCCCACAAAAACTTAATAATCTACTAAAATTGGTTTATATATTATAAAAACTAAATTGTGTGATGTTTATTTCTAAAAATAGATAATCTATCATCAACGTAACGTCTATAATATGTGTTTTAGAAATTGAAGGGTAAAGATCAATGAACCACATCTTGAGGTGACACATGAATATTTTAGCAAAGGTTGGTCCCAAGGGTGAATCCATTACAATACCATCCATTTCATTATAACTTTTTTTATAAGAAATATATATAAAAAAGAAAATAAGTTTATGTTATGTGAATTTCAAGTACTTTTTTAAAACCCTCGGTATTAAATTCATGAAATGACATCAGGCTGGGAAAACTTATACTGCAGCTCGAAGGATGCTTATGGTTTCCCCTTTTTTATTTATTTACATAGCTACATTTAAAAAAATATATTGTATTTTTAATTATTTGGATAGTTTGAATTGATAACCACAATTATTCCATTGTTTAAATGTAAATGTTAAATTTATCTGCTTTTCACAATACAGAAAATCTTTTTATACTGTCTTGCAAGAATTTGCTTCAAATTAGTAATTAATTATGAGTTTAATTTTTCTTTAAACCAAAACTTTTTTTTTCATAAATCATCTTTAATTGAATTGTATCATTATTAGCTTATACAGGTAGAGATTTATATCATGTAATATATTATTATTTAAATCAATTATTTTACTTTTGTTATCAGTTTTGTCTGCTCTCTTATAGTAGTATTTATCTTATATATTTATATTTTTCGTTCTAATTATAATTAGGGAAGAATTGCGTAAGTCTTAGAAATACTAGTTATCTATTGGTTGGCAAAGTATTGGTTGATAACATGGAAGAAAATAAGAGATGAACATACACGATACAAAAATTGAGTTGATTCTTTTATCAAATCTTCGTAGTATGACATCTTCCACCACCGCTTTAAGGTTTCTCATAGCTTGAAGTAACAAGTTTTGTAGGATATCAGAAAAAAAAGTTAAATACTTTTGTTGAAAAACATAATACAACAAGTTGAAAGTTGATAAGCATATGTGCCATTTATAGTTTAACGCTTTATGGTCCTTTTTTATAATATATGATTGATATTGTATGCAAGACGGGTGGAGAAAAGAGGGAATAGTTTATTTGTCTGACTGGAGTTTCCTGGCAGATCTTAATTTCACAGATAATGGAGAATTCCTTTGTAAGAGCACGATTTGAATGAATTATTTAACAGGTGTAATGATGTTAGTTTATGTATGTGATACATAATATGCTGGAGTAGAGTTTATCATATATGAAAGTAGAGGCACAAACGACAATGCATCATTCAGGTACGTTTATTTGTACAAATATTTGAAATAATTACAAAAATTTAATAAACACTATGAATATGTCAATGTATTCAGATAAATCAGTTATAGGCACACGTTAGTCTTTAGCAATAGCAGCTTCTAGAAAGCATGTAACTATGTTAGAGTTTATGTGAAAAGCATGTTCACGAACCAACAATTAAAGTGACATAGTATAATTTAAAAAAAAGAGATACTAAATAAAATATTTATATAGTTACACGAAATTTATAAACGATGAAGGAAAAAAAATTATATTCAATAAAGAAAATATTTGAACAACAAAAGAATAAATGCCCGGGACTTCTTTTAAAATATCAAGGTAATAAGATATTGTAACCAATGCTAATATAGTCTAAATTCTTACCGAATAAATATTCAAAGTAATCCATATTGGCAATATATTTGCTAACATTCATCACACCGAGTTGAAACCTATATTATGAGAATCATTTTCAAGAGTTATAAAGTGTCATTAGATATAGATCTCTTTTATGACCTCCCTGGCAATGTCTACGTTTTCTTTCTCTCTATCTTCTGTTTACAACAAATTTTCACACACCCACGGAGAAAATTTCAAGCAGCCGGATAAATCTCAAGTAGGAAAACTTCTACAGCTGTGTGTAGGCGATACTTAAAGTGTAATGGAATAGAGAGGTTTATCTTCCAAGGGCTTCGTTTTTTGTTTAAACGCTTTCTTTGTGTTATTGTGTAATATGAAAGTTAGTGAACTACCAATACTTACATAAGTCATGAAACAAGGCTAAGGATAAACCCTTATATAATTTCTATCAAAACTTGTCCTCTGGTAGAGGTTTTTAATGTTCAAAAAATCAATATGTGGTTTGTAGATATTTTAACATGAACTATATAAAACAGAAAGGGAAAAAAAATGAGGGCTCATGAGCCATTTCTCTCTCTCTCTCTCTCTCTCTCTCTCTCTCTCTCTCTCTCTCTCTCTCTCTCTCTCTCTCATTTAAGCTTTCCCATTAAGCACCTTTTCCTTGTCCCCGCAGGGCACTC
>NC_090725.1:29574003-29576503 GCF_036898095.1 Palaemon carinicauda | reverse complement strand
ACTATATTTATTTCAAATGTGCCCAGAAAATTAGCTCAATATATATGAAGCTTCATTGTTGTCCAATTGTAATATTATATATTTACCATCATAATCATGAAGAGCATTTTGTTTTACCTGCGATAGGATAATATAATGAATAGAATTATTTTATTTCGTACTTGGTTATTGATTTCATATAATAATTGAATAATCATAATCATTATGAAAAAGATAATGTCCTTACTATATATTATAGTCACTACATAGTTTTTAAAAGGGTCACCATTAAAATCCATAAAAGAACATTACCATTACTTCCTTTAACTGAATTAGTCATCTCACATTCCATGCAAATAATTCTTTTTATATTTTTGAAAATGATATCATACAAGATTTTCAGAACAAGCATATCCATCTCAGGTTTATATATCTATGATGACATTATTACTTATAGAGAAAATTTCCTATGAATCTAAATTACTCCAGTCTCTATTTTTGTTAAGCATTTAAAAATAATTCCACCTCGTTACTCATATCTCTATGTAAATATAATTATTAACATCTGCATTCATTGCACAATTTTTCGTCATCAAATAATCTTTTCTAATACGTATACAAAGAATCATAACATTTGGTTTATGATTTCTTAAGCAACAACATAAAAATCCTTCACTATCAAATCATTATTATTTTTCTTTTACACATTCAAATCTGGAATGAATGAAATTAATGCCTCCCCCTGAATAGTACGGGTTCATTAAAAGTAATATATTATACTAATGTTTTAATAAAACCAAAGTAGTGCCACCTCACCATCGTCTATTCACTTATATCTGTGATATTTGGAATAATTAATTAAATGTATTATGCAAATAAAATGTTTTGGGAAGGTCACATTGCTGAAAAATATTAGCCAATTAAAATTGTTATATATGCTAATTCCTATTTAACGCTTGCTACTCTTTGATGATATCAGCCCCTGGACTGATTTTTTGTTTTTCTACTGACTTCATGACTTACCTCCTTGCACGGAATTTAACTTTGAAGGGTCATTCAAAAAGTTCTCTATTACATGAGCCAGAACACGGACTCCGCTTGACCTCTCTTCCTCCTCTATTAATTACGTAGCAGAGACTGAAAACAATATGAGACTTGATAATACTGTCAAAACTGATACCAGTAGGAAATAGACTTCTGGATGACTGAGAAAGTAAAGGGGAAACAGCTAGTATAAAAAAAGGTGAAAATTTAGAAAATAAACGTCAGAATTTAATTATAATTTATAAAATATATACAAGCAATTGTCTCTAAGAAGAATATACGAACAAATAGAAAATAAATGAAAATGATATTAGGAAAAGGGAAGTTACCTATTACACATGGAACTGGATGAAGGAAAAGTATATTTCCAGAAAATAATATAGTTACAAGACATCAAGAAGTTGACAAACTTACGGTATATCATACATGACAAAAAGTTATTGAATGGAAGAAAGAGAAGATGAAGCCTCTTTTTACGTCTAGCAGCAATTAAAAGAAAGAAAAAAAAGCATATCTAACAGATCAGAGGCAAAAAATAAAAGATAAATGATTTTTTGACGAACAATTGCTGGTTTTCTCAATGAGTAAATCAAATGATTCTTAAGCAATATAAAAGAAACAAACCAGGAAATATTGGGAAAATCCAACTATTCATATAGGTATTAGTCTTTTATGCACGTTATATAATGTGTTCATAGTATACAACAGGGAGCAAACAACAGTCTAGAACCTGGTGTATGAAAAGAGCCTTCATTCTTTACTGACTAATATCTTGCTTTTGATGTCGGCAATATACCATATATGTGAGAAATATTGAGATAAAAAACATACCTAAAACGTTAACAGCTAAAGTATGGGCACGATGTATTAAAATCAAACATAGTTTGAATGGGGTGTAAAAGAAATGTGATTTTTATTAAGGATTTACGAAAATTACGACAAAAGGAGTGTAATATTTCACAATACTTTTCAATACCTTGCTTGAAACACTACACCCAGAACAATATGTAAAATGCACGGAGCACTATATTTGATATTATCAATAGGTCAAGTTGCATTTGTTATATGATGGGCAATCAGTCAAAGTAGGTATTAGAAGGATTAGTCTCTAGTCTTGAGTCTAACACAGGGAACGATAAGTTAGTACGACCGAAGAAAAGGTTATTTTGATGATATGTTAACGAAGAAAAATTAAAAGTAGAAAGCATTTACTTATTCGGCCATTATGACTCAAATATAGTGTAGGGTAGAGATATTACATGTAGGATTTGTCAATGAAAGAGTTGTAATTGTAATTAAAAAAGAATACTATTAAAAATCATTGAAACACCCAATGCTACATTTTGACTCTATAATATTATTATATACTCAGCTTCGAGCTTTTGCTCAGAGAGTTTATGCCTCAACTGAAAAGGAATACAATCTAACCATAAAAGAAACCCTTTCTGGTACAACTCAGGAACATAAATGGTGGTGT
>NC_090725.1:29556503-29561503 GCF_036898095.1 Palaemon carinicauda | reverse complement strand
TAAGTGATGTTAATAGAGTTTTTATTTTCGGCACTAATGAAAGTCTTGCTTGGTTGAGAGAAAATCGACACTGGTTAGCTGACGGAACATTCAAAACGACTCCAAGTATTTTCTTAAATTTTTTTACAGTATATATATATATATATATATATATATATATATATATATATATATATATATATATATATTATATATATATATATATATATATATATATAAATATATATATATAAATATATATATATAAATATATATATATAAATATATATATATATATATATATATATATATATATATATATATATATATATATATATATATATATATATATATATATATATATTCATCATATTCCACAATTTGTCTTCGTTCAAATAGACTTCGCTCAATTCATCTTGTGAAAACTGTCCAAAGTTCGCTCAAACTGACATCGCTTAATGAGCATCGCTCAAAATGCACAAAATGTAAGTTCGCTAAAAAGGATTTCGGCGAACGTGACATCGCTCAACTTGACTTCGCTCAAATGAATGGACACGATATATATATATATATATATATATATATATATATATATATATATATATATATATATATATATATATATATATATATATATATATATATATATATACTATATATATATATATATATATATATATATATATATATATATATATATATATAGAAAACATTTATAGCTAAAAATACAAAATATATATATTCATAAATATACTCGTTTAGCTATTAGCTAAGATTTTTTTTATCAATGTTGTCAAGGAGAAAAGAATTTAAAAAAGAAATTAAAAGGTAAATCGTTGTTTCTTTAATAACAACGATTAAAACTTGACTAAGATGAGTTCAGCAGCAATGTAAGTTCTTATATCAAACACTTCAAAGTCTAAGTGTACAAATAGTTCGTCTCTATTTTAGTTTTTCAGAAACTAATTTAATACGGTTATGACACTCAAAATATTATCTCAAAATTTTTATTTCCTAAAGGCCTTGGAGCATGTGATGCCCTTCTTACAATCTCCAATGATGTACAGAAATCCCTTGATTGTGGTCAGGAAGTTCGTATGATTGGCATTGATTTTAGTGCTGCCTTTGACCATGTCAATCATGAGGCCCTTGTTTTCAAACTCAAATTATCGATTTTTTAAGTAATAGATCTCAGAGATGTTGTTGATGGGCACCATAGTGACTATAGGAATGTGATATCCGGTGTTCCACAGGGTAGTGTTCATGGTCATATATACACATGACATGTGGTTTGGCATAGAAAACCAGATTGTTGCATATGCAGATGATGTTACTCTCTTTGCATCAATTCCATCCCCTGAATGTAGATCTGGGGTTGGTGAATCCCTTAATAAAGATTTAGCTAAAACTAGTGCATGGTGCAACTTATGGGGTTGTGGAGGATTTATTTTTGCTTTATTTTATTCTTTGTTTTTGCCAAATCCTGTGAGAGAGAGAGAGAGAGAGAGAGAGAGAGAGGAGAGAGAGAGAGAGAGAGAGAGAGAGAGAGAGAGAGAGAGAGGGAGAGAGAGAGAGAGAGAGAGAGAGAGAATGGTTAGTATAATAAATGAAGAAAACCGTGAAACAAAAACAGGACCCAGAAAAGAGAGAGAGAGAGAGAGAGAGAGAGAGAGAGAGAGAGAGAGAGAGAGAGAGAGAGAGAGAGAGAGAGATATTGTGTTAGCGAGCGAAAGTAGTTAGGTTCACGATCGTTTGTGGTGAGAAAGACTGTTGGTTTAAATGAGATTGTTTGTTTACATTTTTTAGTTAGGTTACGACAGTGGTGAATGTTTCGGAGCGAATGCTTTTTTTATTTGACTGCAGCTTGAGACAGTTCGTTTGTGAATGCTGGACTATATTTTATATCATTTTTCGACCAGCGAGAAAGTGTTTATATATTTCAAAAGTAAGTACAGTTTTGTTTATCTTTGCTTGTAGTGATTGTGAATGATAGGAACAATTTATTATTTATCTTTGATTATAGTGCGATAGTTCAGTTAGTTAGGAGTGTTTGTAAGTGTTTTTCTTTTTTATTTTGGCAGGCCGTGATTCCTCCTTTGGAGAGTTATTTTCCGAATGCTGATATATAGTTGATGTCCTGGCCTGTGATTGATTTTTTATTAAGGCTGCTCTTTGGATTGACGATTGTTGATGACCGGCCCGTTTACTTTCGATTGATGATGATGATGATAATGATGATGATGAGGAGTATAAGTACCATCCTAATCACCGAGACAGTTGTGGCAAATTGCCACCCAGTGGATTGTTGACCACAAAGCGGTGATAGTGGGAGTGTGCCGTAAAGACAGTCCGGCTTGTGGGTGGCGACAGTGTTGGTGGCCCATTCATTTAATGTGGAAGATAATTTATATATATTTATTTTTGGTGTTGGTGTGCGGTGTAATTTAAGTTTGTTGGTTTTTTTGTGTGTTTATTTGGATGATATTACGTTTTATTTATCTTTAGTGTTCAAGTTTACAATTAGTTTTAAGTGCTTATTTTGGTTGTGGATGGTTTGTGAATGTTAAGTATTTTAGTTTTAAGAAATATAGTTGTAAGGTTATGTTTTGTTTTTTGTGTCCTTTTGTCTAAGAGTCCAGTTTATGATAACGTAAGGGGAAAGTATGTGTTGAGGAGACAATTGCCAGTAAGTAAGATTCAAGGGTGTGGGGGTTGTTCTGCAACATCCCGCCACATTATTTTGGCGCCCGAACAGGGACTGCCGAGGTGGGATTGAAGCTGGACTCTTTGACAAAGGACTGATAGGATTAGGAATTAGATTTAAGGCTGAAGAACAGGTTGATGAAAAATGGAAGAACAGTTAAGGGTTTTGAAGGAGGAATTGCGGCTGAGTAAGGAGCGTGAGGAGAAATTGTTGCAAGAGAATAAGTGGTTAAGGTGTGAGAATGAGGAGATGCATAGGAAACTGAGGGAAATTCAGGGAACTGTAGAGAGAGTGGAAGAGGGTGTTGAGATGAGGATGCGAGAGAATGAAGAACGGACGGAGAAACGAATGGAAGATATGATGGGGCAAGTAATGGGGATGATGAAAACTATAATGGGTGAAGGTGCAGTCGGAGGAGTGTCCTCAGTTTCGGGTAATGGGTTGATAGTGGATGAGAAGGCTAAGGTTAGTGATAATGGGAAAGGAAGTGATAGTGATAGTAATAGTAATAGTGATAGTGAGATTGAAGATAAGGGAATTAGGCATAGTAAGGATGAACAAAAATGTAATAGGAAGAATAAGAAAGGTAAAAGTGATGTAAAGAAAGAGAAGAAAAAGTGACAGGATGATAGCAAGGATGATCGTGAATGGGTGAAAGTGGTAAGTAAGAAAAAGGGTAAGAAGGGAATGGTTAAAGATAGGAATTTAAGTGTGGAAGTGGATTCATTATATTCAAATGAGGAAGAAGGAAACAAGGGAGTAGACAGTGATGATAGCAGTGAGAATGAACGTGATGTGTGTTATACTGTGTTTATGAGAGAGGTACCTCGGTGTGAAAGGTTCAATGAGCATAGCAGTAGGGATGTATATGATTTTTTCAAGGAGTATGAGAGGTATTGTCAGGATAAGTATGGTGATAGTAAAAGAGTTTGGGCTAGGGAGTTAGGAGAATATTTGACTGGGTATTTGTTGACGATGTATGGAGTGATAATGAGTGTAGGGGACGTTGATTATGAAAGTGTGAAAAAGAGAATAATTGAGCATGTAAAACGTATGAAAGGGTGTGTTAAGTATAAGCGTAAGAATGATTTTGATGAAGCAAGGATGAATGCAGGAGAAGCTATATCAATGTACGTGTGTAGGTTGGAAACGTTAGCTAGGAAGAAGTATGGGGATGAAGGCATAGATGAGAATAAGGAGTTAATGAGGAAGTTTTTGGCAACAGTACCTGAGAATGTGTGTGAATTTATTAATTTGAAACGCAAAGAGAAAATGAGGTGGACGCAAGAGAGATTGACGTGGGATGATATACTAGAGATAGTTGAGGATTATGAGTTGGATAGGTGTATGAAAGATAGTAAATCTGTGAGTGTAAGAACTGGAATGGAAGAAAGTGTAATAGAATTTGGTAGTTATAAGGATGCAATTTTGAGAGGACCAATGAGGGTAGCTGATAATGTAGTAGATAGGAGTGTTAGGGCGAGTAATGTGGGAATACCTGTAAGGACAAATGAAGGATTTAGGCAGGGTAATTGGCGCAATAGGGATAGGAGTGTGAGTGCACATCGAGGTATGTCAGATAGCCGTGTCCGTGATGAAAAGTGTTATAGGTGTGGGAAAGTAGGTCATAAGAAGAATGAATGTAGATGGGCTCTAGGTGCTTGTTTTGGATGTGGTGAGGTAGGGCATAGAATTAGCGAGTGCAAGAAAGAGAAAGGGGTAAAATGTTATCGGTGTGGTATGACAGGGCACATAGCGAGTGGATGTCGGAGTAATCGTACGAATGTGATTTGTGGCAATTGTGGTCAGAATGGGCATTATGCGAGGATGTGTAGAGAGCAGCGTGCTAAATGTTCTGAATGTGGTGCAGATGGGCATGTAGCTAGAGTATGTAGGAAGAAGGGATTAAGTCAGCCAGGATGTTCGGGAAACTAGCGTGTAAGAGGGTTCAGCTGGGTGAGTCTTCCTGTGTGTGTGGAAGGAATAGAATCAATGTTTGTGAGAATGGGATGAATAATTGGTTAGAAATGAGCAAGTATGAATCTAGTATGCATGAGAAGTTAGGGCTGGAAAATAAACAATTAGTGTTAGTTGAATATAGGAAAAAGAGGCGTTTGAAAGTTTTAAGTAAGGATGAAAAAAGGGAAAATTTTATAAGTAAAAGTGAGAATAGAAATAAGTATGACAAGGGTGTAAATGTGCAAGTGTGTATGGAAGATAAATGTGTCAATACAGATGAATCATGGCTGAGTATGAATGATACCTATAGTGTGTGTGGCTTTTCCTTAGGTGATGTAAAAGAAAGGATGACGAATGC
>NC_090725.1:29526503-29551503 GCF_036898095.1 Palaemon carinicauda | reverse complement strand
TATTTTTTTTACAATTAGGAAATACTCTAAAAAATTTCACTACCATAGGTATTGATAACTACTAATAGACTTTGTTTTTTATTTGAATTAAGTTTTCCCACATTTAAATGCATAAATATTTGTGGTTGCAAAAAAAAAAAAAACTACTTCAATCTCCGGAGCATATATTGCGAGAACTTTTATACCACCATAGCCATTTTGATCATAGGCATCACAATAGAATTTTTACGAACTAGCAGTTATCCTAGTCAATAGCAGTTCATAATTTTTACAGAATATATCGTAAGTAAAAAGGTAAACCTACGTTGTAGTGGAATGGATTTTGTAGAAAATACCAAATACAATGCAGCTGTGGTAGAAAATGGTATGGCTAAATTACTAATGGGTTAGAGTAAAGGAACGGACTTTGTGATACAAGTACATTGACCAGACTTCATAATAATAATAATAATAATAAAAATAATAATAATAATAATAATAATAATAATAATAATGATAATAATAATAATAATAATAATAATAATAATAATAATAATAATAATAATAATTTATTGACTATCTCTAGAGGTTCGTCCCTAATCAGTATTGGTAGTCTCTCTGCATTTACTTTTTACATTTTCATAGTTTTATTAATATTCCTCTCTAGTTGTATATTTTTGCTTTTTATTTTCAAATCTTCTATCATATTTTGCTGTTGCTATCATGATTCACTAAACAGAACTATGCTATCTGCAAACCTCAAGTTATTAAGGTATTCTCAATTATTGTTAATGCATACATTTTTCGAGACTAAAGTTTATATAAGTTTTCCAGACAGTTCGTAAATAATTTAGAAGATATGATGTCTCCCCGTCTAGCTTTTTTCTCAATAGGAATTTTCCAACTATCTTTATGTAGTTTCAGTATTGATGTACTCCCCTTATAAATATCTTCAAATGTTCTAAAATAAGATTCATTTACTTCTTGTGTTTAAAGGGCTTCATTACTTCTGAACTTTTGATAGAATCAAAAGCTTTTTCATAATCTATAAATATCATGCATAGTGATTTGTCATACTCTATTGATTTTAACTGTGTGTGTATTTAAGTGTTTGTATGCTTAATCTTTTACAAATTATAGTGACAAAAATCTGTATGTATCTATTGGGAAGAAGATGACATGCTTCTCCTCATAGCAAGGATGTAAGGAATCGCAATTTGAATATCAATACTCTCCTAAATTTAATATCCAATATATCTTGCCAGCAAGTGTTGGCCTGTGGGATTGTGGGTGTAATTCCATTTTCTGAAACAAATTGTTATTTCATCCTTTTCAAACTTTGCATTTTTTAGAAACAAAAATAAAATAATTTAGTCATTGATCAAATTAACTTTTTTCTATATCTTTTCATATGAATTTCACTGGAAAATCCATGAAAAAATATAGAAATAAAAGGTATTTACAAATGAATGTCCGTTTTAATTTTTCTTATCCAAAAATGGCTTTTTAATTGAGCTATGTAAAAAATACATGTAGAAATTAAATGAACTATTGTGACCTCAATACCTCTTGGAAAATAAAATATTGATATATTCAGGAATTAAATGCCGCAATTGAGCTCTTTAGTGTTATAAAAGTAAATAAGAGTATCAACTGACATTAGGAATCTTTTGAATTAATGAAAATTCATATGATTGAAATGGAACAAAGTGAAAAGTTCTTTTATAACAAGCAAGTGAAATATTGTCATGTTGGAACAAACCTTTTAGTAAATTAATGACATATCGGAATGTTTGATGGAATACATTATAGTATATGCTTTGGAGTTGTTTTAAATTTTTTTTTCTTAAAATACTGACTTCCATGAATTACTCATAGAGTAGAATGACATACGTGTGATTACCTTCCCTCGCCTCTCTCTCTCTCTCTCTCTCTCTCTCTCTCTCTCTCTCTCTCTCTCTCTCTCCCTTATTTCTTTTAGTTTATTTCAAGTAATAACTTACAAACTATAATTGCATACGCACATATACACACGTAAACACAAAATACACGCACACATACAATCACATTTACACACACGTGTGCGCACACACACACACAAACACACACACACACACACAAACACACACACACATATAAATATATATGTATATATATATATATATATATATATATATATATATATATATATATATATATATATATATATATGTATAAATATATATATATGGTCATATGTATATATACACATATAAATACTTATATATATATATATATATATATATATATATATATATATATATATATATATATATATATATATATGTATATATATATATATATATATATATATATATATATATATATATATATATATATATATATATACATATATAGTTTTTATTAAATTTTTCTAATCCAAAAAAAACTTAAATAATTAGATATGAGTTTGGTTTTAATCAATCCATCAATGATTGGTTAAATTGATTGATTTGACTACAAAGAAAAACTTCATACCTTTATGAGATCCAAAATTACTAATAAAGTTATGGAATTTGTCTTTGTAGCCAAATCAATCAATTTAACCAATCATTAATGGATTGATTAGAACCAAACTCATATCCAATTATTTAAGTTTGGTTGGATTACAGAAATTTAATAAAAACTGTATATATATATATATGTATATATATATATGTATATATATATATATATATATATATATATATATATATATATATATATATATATATATATATACGTTTTTTATTCAATTTCTCTAATCCAATCAAACTTGAATAATAGGATATAAGTTTAGTTCTAATCAATCCATTAATGATTGGTTAAATTGATTTATTTGGCTACAAAGACAAACTTCCTATCTTTATTAGATCAAAAATTACATTTAAATTCAAGTATTGAGTATCTATGTTAGATCTTGACGCAGGATGTTAAAGGTAACATGTTACATTCATATGAGATACAGTTTTGGAAGCGACAAAAAAATGTGTAATCCAAAAATTTCCAATGTAAGGAACCATACCTCAAAATGAATCGTTTAGGTAAAGAAAAACGATTTTCCTTTTATTTTTTGGTGAAAGAATCCTTAATAGTGTTCTACTGACTCCTGAATCTTCCAACATCAAAAGTTGCGTTCCGCTTCTTGCATTTTCCTTGCATAGCTGATGTTGCAGGTTATTCTCATGCATCTGTAATTTTTTTTCCTTTACTCCTTGGATGGTTTGCTCAGCTCTTCTCATATTTTATTTGTTGTTTTTTTCATTGTTATCAAATTTGGTTGATATGAATAATATGAAGGTGTAATAACCTCTCTTTTAAGATATTTTCTAATGTTGTAAATTTTTCTCATATTTATATGTTGATAATGAACACATGAATATTTTTTATCATTAATTCTGTTTGGGAAGCGGCGGTTTATGTATATATATATATATATATATATATATATATATATATATATATATATATATATATATATATATATGTGTGTGTGTGTGTGTGTGTGTGTGTGTGTGTGTATAAATGTACACTCGGAAGTTGATGTCTTTTTGACACTCAGTTGATGATTTTTTTTTCTTCAAAGTAATTTAACAAATGATTTCTTAGTAAAAGTAAAGAGTTGAGATTTTCGTCCCTATATTTATATTGTGCTAATTCCATTGTGCATTGTAGTTTCGGTTAAAGCCATGATTCAATGGGTGACACTGCAGTCAGCTGATTAAATGTAGTACAACAACAAAGGAGGTTCTCGTTCTCTCCCTACAATGATTAAGTGTTGTAAGATGACGGGTACCACATGTTGAACCACATATAGGGATGTGTACATATGTCAAAGATCATGCATTATATATATATATATATATATATATATATATATATATATATATATATATATATATATATATATATATATATATGTATATATATAACATATATATATATATATATATACATATATATATATATATATATATATATATATATATATATATATATATAACGCCGGGTGTCCTCGAGGTTGAAAAATATGGCAATATTCAATGTGCCTTTTAAGATTAGAATAAAAGCATACAGAGTGGTCTTACTTTGGTGAGCTTATGTCTGAAGACATATTTTGCATATGTACATTGGCGTTTTAAGAGTCTCGTTACATTTAAATCTAGCCAAAAAATATCATTTGCCAGTAACTATTTCGAAAAAGTGTGTAAGGTAACAATAATTTTTTTTTTAAAATATGTTTTTTAACAATGAAATCTATTCGTTTAGATTGTCTGTTCGAACACGACGAATATGCTCTGAATAAATGTGTCTGAATAAAATTGATCTTAAATTATCTTCTTTAATTTAGTACTTAAGTTTGCCATAAATGAAATCTTACAACTAATATATGCTAAGAAATTTAGTGATTGTATATCCTAAGAATGGTTAATTTTTGCTTTAAAAGTCTGGTCATATTGTGATTAGTTGCCATTTTTTTCTTTTTTTTTTGGATGGAATTAAAACGGAATTTCCTTCAGTTAGTGGATGATATATTCTAAAAAAAAAAACGGAATCTTTAATCAAACTGTCAAATCAAATAAAGCAAAATTAAAGTGATGTTAACACATTTATAAATTTGTTTCGGTTATTTTATTTTTTTTTATTTTGAAAGATGATTTATGTCCTCTTGGATAAATGTAAAAAAAATGGGAACTAAGATGAGAAAATATCTTGTGGAGGAGGCCATTGAATGTCAGGCAAGTCAATTATTTTAATGCACGAGAGTGATAGAGGAACTCGTGATGAGATACCAGCAAATGGGAGCAGAGATGAGAGCTGATGACACAGCCGGAGGAAAAAGACGAACATATTTGCATATTCCGAGATGAATATATCCTTTTTGTAAAAACGTTCGAATAATGAAGAATACTGAAAAAATCAACTTATTGATATGATCATATTTATGTTTTTTTTATCAAAAATCAATAAAATCGATAAATAATACAGAAACAACCGAAATAGACTTGATAGAAATGCCATGATTACTATCTTCCCCCCCCCTCTCTCTCTCTCTCTCTCTCTCTCTCTCTCTCTCTCTCTCTCTCTCTCTCTCTCTCTCTCTCTTACTATTCAACAATTGGGTAGTTATTCAATAAAGTTTAATTTTTTTTTCATTATCCATTCCAGCAAAGTCATTATTATCACCTTACAGCTATATTAACTACATTTAACTGAAATAGTATGTGAATTTCTTTTGTGCCATTTCGCTTTTCTCACTTTATAAAACTTCCTTTTAAGAATAACCATATTTTTACTTAGAAAGGGATATTTAAATGGAAAGGTTTTTACCGAAGTAACGAAACTATTAAATATTGTACAAAACATAGCAAGGCATTTAACGATTTAATATCGGACACTATCAACGTAATAGACTAATATTACGGTCGTCAACCTGAAAAAGATAATAACAAATTAGTGTGCAAATTACGGTCGCCTGCATTTCATGAAAATACGGCTGAAAACCGTATATTGTTATTGAAAATTTCCAATAATTACGGTATGTTAACGGTATTTTAACTTAAGCTTATGAAAAGAAAAAAGAAATATTGGTTGTAATTAATACTCTGTTTAATACTATTTTGATATTTTTATTTATATCTATTAGCTATTTTATAATTATTAGGATATTTATCTTTTCGATGTAACCCGTGTGAAAAAAATTAATCTTATTACTATATCAAATAATAAACATATATATTTTCATCCACTATAATACAACTTTTCAGACAAGATGCATTAGAACTTTCTTACACTTTAGCAAGCTCTAGTCAATAAATGAAAATTTGAACGTAGATATATATATATATATATATATATATATATATATATATATATATATATATATATATATATATATATATATATATATATATAAAATTTGTCAGTCTTACTTTCAAAAGATGTATTGGAAAACTGTAAAAACATTAAAAGGAATGTATACGAAAAAACCTTTTTTAAGTACTGAAAAAAAACAATGAGATCAGAATGAAGTAACATGTCTTGGTTATAATATTAGGTATTATGTAATGTTGTGGAGGTATTTTTATTGTTTAGGTTAAGTTCGAATTTCCTAATGTGAGGAGATTGAAAGTGAATGATCTAAAGGCAGCCGTTTATTTAACAATTCTGCCTTTTTAATCTTAATTTAATATATCATAGATTATAATTTTTTTTTTATCATAGTGTTAGATATGAACTTACTTAGATATATCTTACTTATGATATATTTTATTATATTGAAAATATGGCATTAATATATCTGAGTTTATGTATTGAGTCGGTAAGGTTTTATTATTATTATTATTATTATTATTATTATTATTATTATTATTATTATTATTATTATTATTATTATTACAACCTAAGTTATAACCCTTGTTGAGAAACGAAGATGCTTTAAGCCCAAGGACTCCAAAGATGAAAATACCCCTGTGAGGAAAGGAAACCATGGTAAAAGATAAACTAAAAAGGAAGAGTAAATAATAAAAAATAGATATTTACAGGCGAGTAACAACATAAAGTTAGATAAAGTTAGATAAAATAGGAAAAAAAGCCCGAATGTACTTCAAAGCAAAAGAACCCTAATCCAAAACAGTGGTAGGCCATGGTACAAAGGTTATGGAACTACCTAAGACCAGAGAACGATGGTTTGATTGTGGAGTGTCCATCTAGAAGGGATGCCTACTAAAGCGATAGAGTCTCCACTACCCTCACCAAGGGGAAAACAGCCACGGAAAAATTACATTGCCGTAGGTAACCACTTAAGGAAAGAAGAAATGCTTGTAATAAGGACTGACTATTCAATGTATGTGTAGGACTGACTATTCAGTTTATGTGTAGGTAAAGAAAAAAAATAAGCTGCAACAAGAGAGAGGGTACCAATATAGTACTGTCTGTCCAGTTATAATACCCAATAACTTTCTAGTGCTAGTATCTCAACGAGCCAACCAGCTACTCATAGAGAGGACAAAGTGAGGACTAGTTTTTGTCTTATATAACAAAAACGAATTAAACACTTCACTACTGGGTAATGAATTCTCCCGTTTCCAGGCAAAACGCTCTTCATCCTGAAAAAGACTCCTACATTATCTTTGCTTTCAAACGCTTTGCGGTGTTTAATCTCTTGTAGGCTGGCAAAGAAACACGGACAACGATAGGTCTCTTTAATAAGAGGTTACCAAACAAATTGACAGCTAAACAGAGACTAACAATATTTGTTACATACATACAGAAGAAAGGTATTTACAAAACTCTCACTTGTTTATTTACATTAGACACCAATTACCATTACAATATAATTTCCGAACAACCCATTACATAACTAGTAAACAAAATAAATACAGACATTTGGAGGTATATCACACACCACCCCTAAGACTTCTAGGGTAATATATAACTCCTAGCGTCTGAAAATCCTTCTTATTCATATGTATTTTTGTTCCATTTCACTTGTAGGCGATCAGGTTCTTTCTTATGCCGCAAACTACGACGTGGAGCTGGTGTAGGTGAAACTGGTTGTTCAATAACCTCAGCAGTAGAATTATCTTGCGACCTCTCCCCATCCTTTGGTTTATTGGGAGTGTTAGTTGCATCAAGGCTTGATCCATATATTGGTAGAAAAGGTCGATGTGGTCTCAGGAACATCCGGTTTTTCCACAGAATACGTCCACTGCCCATCTTTATAAGATAATCTCGCCAGGATCCAATGCCAACAACAACACCTGGACGATTCCAAAGTTTTGTGTTCTGATCTTGAACATCAACATAACTAACCATTTTCAAATGAGAAAGGGGTCTGGTAGTACTGTCGTACCGTTGCTTCGCCTGACTTCGCAAATAATCTGCCTTAACATCACATTCCTCTGCCTTCCTTTGCCACTCTTTGGCAAATGAGCGACGATGTGTTGGAATAAAAGACCTGAGGGGATGACCAAATAAAACTTGGGCTGGTGATCTGCCATCAGCACGAGGTGTGTTCCTAAGCTCTAACATTCCACGGGCGAATTCATCCGCATCCAGATTCCCATTCTTAGTAGTAGTCATTATCAGCTTCTTGATAATTTTCACAGATGCTTCTGCCTGTCCATTTGCCTTCGGATTATATGGCGAAGTAATGCGATGTTTTACTCCCCAACGAGATAAAAAACGTCTCAAAGCTGATGCAGCAAACTGTGGTCCTCCATCAGTCTTCAACAACACAGGAACACCAGTATCTGAAAATATAGCCCTCAATGATCGGATTAGAATAGCTGCAGAAGCTATACCCTGACAGGAAGATATACAAGGCCACCCAGACAACCTATCAACATAAACAAGATAAGTTCGACCCATGGCATGAAAATAATCTGCAGATACAGATTCAAAAACTCTACTTGGTTGATCTTCTTCTTGCCATAAAGGTTCGTTCCTTTGATTTGGTAGAAGAGAACGGCATGAAGAAACTATATTCTCAATATCCCTGTCAATTTTAGGCCAATAAACAGTTTGCCGCGCCCTCCTTTTAGTGCGGTCAATTCCCTGATGACCATCATGAAGACATTCAAGGGTTTCACGTCGAAGTTTCTTGGGTATAAGAAGTCTTGCTCCATAAACAATTAGGTCATCATCTACAGCAAGCATATCACGTATATTCCAGAAAGGTCTGAGTTCTACTTCCAAATTATGGCAGTGTTCAGGAAAACCTTTCATTATAATCTCCCGAAGAGAATTGTATTCTGCATCCTGTTCAGCAGCAGCACTTATCTTTTCCAGTGTTTTGTCCTTCAGAGGTGTTAGAAGTACGCCATCTTCATGCATGTCGAGGGCATTCACCATTGCAACATGCAAAGGATCAGTGGATCCATCGTCTTTCAAACAATTTTCTTCTGTAGGATCCTGAACTGGTGCACGTGATAAAGCATCCGGAATACAATGAGCACTTCCTTTCTGCCAGTGAACAGTAAAACTAAAATTACTTAGTTTCTCTCTCATGCGTTGAAGTCTTGGGTTTTCAATTTCACCAAGTGATTTACTGTTAAGAATTGGTATCAATGGTCTATGATCTATCACCACATCAAAATGAGGTAATCCAGCCAAGTAAGTATGACATTTCTTTATTGACCATAATACGGCTGTCATTTCCAGCTCTATCACAGAATATCTTGTTTCAACATCTGAAAGGAATCTTGAGCCACATTGCGTTAGTTTCCAGTCCGTTCCATGCTTTTGAAGTAAAGCAAATCCAAGACCATGCAGTCGTGACGCATCTGTCTGCAACATGGTTGGCAAAGTTGCATCAAAATGTGCAAGTACAGGGGGTACAGTAAGTGCTTCCTTCACTCTCCTAAATGACAAATCATGTTGTGCAGTCCAACACCATTCATTACGCTGCTTCAGTAAATCTCTGAGTGGTTGTGCTTCACGTGCAATCACTGAAGAAAAACTTCCAAGCTGATTCACAAGTCCCATAAAAGATCGAAGATCTGTTATATTTTGTGGCACAGGAAAGTCTGCAATAGCCATCACTTTGCGAGAATCAACTGTGTAGCCATGACTTGAGATTTTATATCCACAAAAATCAACAGCACGTTTTGCAAAGCAAATTTTCTGATCATTAAGAGTTATCCCATATTCATCACATCTTTGCAAGATAGAAATAATATGGGCTAGGTGATCCTTATAAGAATAATCATACGCAAGAATATCATCAACTATCTTCACAGTTTGTGGTATATCACCAAGAGCTTGGTCTCCTCTTCGATTGTATTCATCTCCTGAAGAAATAAGTCCCATTACTGCTCTCTTGAATTTATAGCGACCCCATGGGGTGATAAAACATGTGAGATCCTGGTCTTCTTCTGCAATTTTGATTTGGAAATATCCCATTTTTGCATCTAATGTAGAGAACCACATTGCTCCGGTGCTTATCGAAGCTACTGCATCATGTGGTGATCGTACAGGATAAGTGGGTCTACTTACATACCTATTAAGCTTAGTGAGATCAACACACAATCTTACTCCAGTTGGCTTTTTAGCAACAGGCACTATAGGATGACACCATTCTGTTGGATGCTCAACCTTACAGATAACATCCTTCTCCAAAAGTTCATCACGCTGATCCTTTATTTCAGACCTCCAGCTGTATGGTATAGTGCGCGGGGCTGTCACAGCAAATGGTCTTACATTTTCGGACAACTTTATATGCATAGGACCTCCATGCATCTCCCTCAGTATTTTTGTGGCACCAAATATCCGAGGAAATGCTGATACCAAAGCTGCAGCATGCTCTGCCCTTTCTTCTTCAGTTGGATCACGTTCATAAGGCCACCTTGGAAGTGCAACAGGAGAATGAACTTCCCTACAAGTAGAGTCTTCGTTCTCTTTGTAGTCCTTTAAGCGCTTTTCTTCATCTGGATTTACAGACAATCCTACGGGAAGAGAATTAATTTGAGCAGGAAAATCCTCCGGTAGAATTCCTAAAGCAATCGAATCAAACCAGCTCAATAAAGCTCCCTTTACTTCTTTCACCACAGTTATTTCAGCTTTAGTTTGTCGATCACCAAGCGAAAGGTGCGAAGTGAAAGCTCCTACACAATTAAGGGTCTGGTAACCTGCAGAACAAAGCTTTCCAATTTTAGAAGGTTCGAGCATATAGGGATATATGCCAAGAGATCTCGCTACATTGAGCCCCATGACTGTAGCTTCTGCTCCCGAATCCGGTGTCCATAGTATAGACGAGTTCCCTGTAGGATGAGTAATGTGAATCTGAACTTTCGGGGTTGCTTGAGAAATGGCACTGTTAACATACACATCACTTACGATCCTATGTACATCCCTGTTAAGTTTACTACCAGTTGATTTTAGCTTTGAATCTTTACTCTTTTTCAGCAAAGAAGAAGTTTCCTTCCCTGTTGACCTACAAACAGCAGCAAAATGTCCAATCTTTCCGCACTGGGAACACTTTTTGTCCCTTGCCTTACAAACATTCATGTCACAATGTCTATCTCTCCCACATCTGAAGCATCTTTCCTTTTCATATAAACTGTTAGGTGCTTTCTTGTAGTCCCTTTTGTACCGTGAAACTTTTGATATACTGTCTGGGATCATTCCTCGTATTGTAGCGCTATTCTCATTAGCACTCTCAGAAGCTCGACAAATATCTACAGCCTTCTGCAGATTCAGGTCCTTCTCTTCTAGCATACGTTTTAGAGCTTGTTCATCACGAGTGCCAACAACAATACGGTCTCTCAATCTATTGCCCATACACGATGAACAAAAATCGGAGAATGCTGCAATTTCCCGGATACCACAAAGGAAATCGTCGAAACTCTCACCAGTTTGTTGTTTTCTGAGGTAAAATTCTCTCCTGTCGACGATTACATTCCGTTGACCTCGTAAGTGCCTTTCCATGGCATTAAGTATTGTTTCAAGATCTGCATCAGCCGGAAAAGAGAGCCCATATCGCAATGTTCGTGTCCAGTCTTCATCTAAAACAGAAGCGAGAACCGACCTTTGCTTAGCAGGCGTTAATGATTTAATTCCAGTCAACATTGCATAACCGTCAAATTTATGCCGCCAAGCATCGAACTCCTTCAAAGAGATTGATGATGACAGGTGAGGTGCAGGTGTGGCACTATGAGGAATTTTATACCGGCACTGTGCTTCATTTTACGAAATTTCAGCACCTCCACTTCGTTGACGATTTTCGTTAACATTTCTATTTTGAACACTCATCATAGTTTCTAACATCCTAGCTAAACGTTCTTCCCTCTTCTGAGCCATATCCTCTTGCTTCGCCAGCAGCTCCGTCAATTGTTCTAGTTATTCTTCCATCGTATCAATCAAATCCTAAATTCTGAATCACTTCTGACTACGATCATTCCACCAGTAGAACAGACCCTACTCACTGCGCCATGTTTAATCTCTTGTAGGCTGGCAAAGAAACACGGACAACGATAGGTCTCTTTAATAAGAGGTTACCAAACAAATTGACGGCTAAACAGAGACTAACAATATTTGTTACATACATACAGAAGAAAGGTATTTACAAAACTCTCACTTGTTTATTTACATTAGACACCAATTACCATTACAATATAATTTCCGAACAACCCATTACATAACTAGTAAACAAAATAAATACAGACATTTGGAGGTATATCACACATGCGCGAGTTTTTGGGCACTGAGAACAAATATGAAATCCGACGCCTCCCAGTTAAGACGCGACCTGAATAAGAATGAAGACAAGGCCATTTCAAAGGTTAAGATTAAAGGAAAAAATGTCGTGAGAGAGAGAGAGAGAGAGAGAGAGAGAGAGAGAGAGAGAGAGAGAGAGAGAGAGAGAGAGAGAGAGAGAGAGAGAGATTTTGCTCTACTTGATCACGTTTGGGGCGAGTAAACAAAAAATTCCAAGAAAAAATTTATATTTATTCTTAATAAACACTCGAATAGAGGATAAAAAGAATATAAAAGCCAATGCTTCAACAATTCGAGAGATATGTTCAATGAAAAAAATATATTCAGTTCAAGAAATTATTTAGGGGTTCAAGTAAATACATAATGTATGTAGAGCAATTTTCTTTTTTCTTGATGTATACTGAGCTGATGTAAATATTATCAATTATTTTTCTATATATGGATATTTTCATTGTTCAGTATATCTCACAGATTTGACACGGGGTTAGTTTTCTTTTCATGCCCTTTATCTGATTATTACTTCCGGCAAGGAAGTTATGTTTTGGAGTCTGTTTATTTATTCAATTATTTATTTCTTTATTCATATTCTTATATATTTGTCTGTGCGTCTCTGGACATGAATAATAAAAAACTACTCAGAAGACTTTGACGACTTCTTCACACTGATAGATCCCAGGTCATGGACGACCACATGAGATTTTGGAGATGATCCAGATCCGGGTCCGGATTCTAGATCCAGATTTGTATTTTTCCCAGCTTTAAAGATTACGTGAAATCAAACACACAGATTTCAGATGGATCTTAGGTCATTTACTTTTGGAGATGATCCAGTACCGGATCCATTAACTTTTGGAGATGATCCAGTACCGGAGCCAGATGCTGGATCCCAATTTACATTTGTCACAGTTTTTAGATTACATCAAAATAAGTTTACAAATAGGGATAAAGATTACCATTCCGGATCAACACAGCACGTTTCACCATCTACTTTTCAGTCTGCTTATGAAAACAGGGAGGCAATGTCCGTAGACTTTAGTTATATATTGTCAATAATCATTGGTGGAGGTCTAAATTCTCTGGTTGCTCTTGTTTCTTCTCTTATATTGAGCTTATAATTTCAAACTCTGCCTGTTATTATGTGAAAAAATTCGTATTTTTTTTCAATAAAATATAGAAATTCATATATACCATTATATATCATCAGTTTCATGATAGCTTTTGACATTTTTCTTTTTTAAATGTTGTCTAGTCACCCAGACAGAGTAAAATGATAAATAGATGTATAAATTACTTTTAGGTGAATTGCATATTTCACAACTTGAGCGAAAACATTTCATATACACATGAAAATATTAATATAACCATTGACATTTTGCAATAAAACTTTTAGAACCATTTTCTGAAGAGGTGTGAAAAATATTGCTATTATTCTGTTAAAGTTTCTAAAACCGAAGAATAATAATGAATGACTATGTAATATGTTAATCAAATATTTCTGCATCAGATGGATAAATATATTTCTTGAATTCTAGATATTTTTATGTTCATGTTTATGTCAAATAATATTTTAAACTTTCAGCCACCTATCATCCCACAGTCATGTTTGTATGAGATTTAGGTTTTATTCATTTCAGTAAAGTGAATTAATTTAGACTTTCTAACATTTAGTTTCATGGTTAAATGAAGTGTTGAAGGGTTGTTGCTGCTCAGTTTTATGCGGATATGTTCGGAATAAATATAGATATGTTACAATGATTTTGTGCAGTATCTTGAAAACGGTTTAGAAAAAAAAAAGATAAAACAAAAATTAAGCGTAAAGGGTTGGTGAAGGACAAAAACACGAAGAAAAGAAAGAGAGAAAAAAATCAGATATAATGATGTACACAGAGAAATAAGTGTTATGGGATTTAATATTACTTTAGTTTCTATGATTTATTAAAATATTTTTCTTACTTCAAATAGTTTCACCAGTGTTACTAATAATTAAAACTTCCAAGTAATTTTATTAATAATAAACATCTAATTCTACCGAACACTATTTTTCTTATCAAAATAAAGTGGCTGAATAAATTTACATTTTCCTGATAAATGTGGGTAAACTTTGTGTTGATCAAATATATTGTTTAAATATGCAAGACTACTGTTGTATTCGAGTGCCTGACTTTGAAAAAAAAAATCCACTGAACTATTCCTCCAAAAGTCTCATTGGCGAGTAGAGACACGCATAGTGTCTCCCCTTACCATTATTATCAATATTGCTAACAATCTTATCTCGTAGAGATCAAATAAAGCTTCTTAGATAATAATTTATTGAACAAATTATGTTCAGAGAGTCACTCTTT
Organism: Palaemon carinicauda; assembly: GCF_036898095.1. Taxonomy (NCBI): domain Eukaryota; kingdom Metazoa; phylum Arthropoda; class Malacostraca; order Decapoda; family Palaemonidae; genus Palaemon; species Palaemon carinicauda. Next base: position 29,536,945 of record NC_090725.1, on the reverse strand, counting down.
CTCATATAAGATTAGTGTTACTTCTCTATCACAATTTTGAAAAAGGGAGACCATCCTAGGCTTTAACGTTTCTATTGGGGAGATATTTAGAAATCACTTCCGCAGACTACGTAAAAGGATTGCACAACTTAAGACGTCTCTTTTCATTTCTGGATGAAGAACGTGCATCTAATTAGCTATTGGAATATTTTGTAATTAGTATTACAAACTAATCCTTTCAGGTTCTCTCGCTAATAGGTAAGTCTTCTCTGAATAGCAATCAAGATTGCAGACAATGTTGAGGAATATATTAAATAGCATGAAAGACCCATACTATAAATTGATGATATAATGCGAGATATATATTTAATTTGGACCTTCACGAAACAATGAGAAGAGATAAAGATATACATAGTATACATTAAAGAAAATGATGGACCAGGAAAACCTCATTACCAATTTTTCTCGGAAATAAGTTTTTTATGTTATGGATAATTCATAAATAGTGTTATGAATTGCACATGGTTTGGTTTTATTAGCTTTTTTTCGAGTTTCTTTTATTATTATTATTATTATTATTATTATTATTATTATTATCTGTAGTAGTAGTAGTAGTAGTAGTAGTAGTAGTAGTAGTAGTAGTAGTAGTAGTAGTAGTATTTCTGTCTATCACAGTCTTTTCAACTTGGTGGCATTTATAGTGTAGGGTTCCGGGTTGCATCATGCCTCCTTAGGATTCCATAACTTTTTTTATTATGTGTAACGTTTCTCGGATCACACTCTTCTGCATGATTCCTGGAGCTACTTCAGCCTCTTGATTTTATAGATTCCACCATATTATTATTATTATTATTATTATTATTATTATTATTATTATTATTATTATTATTATTATTATTAATATTATTATTATTATTATTATTATTATTATTATTATTATTATTATTATTATTATTATTATTATTTTGGTTGGACAGCCTCTTTTATGCATGTTGAATTGAAGACAATTTCTGCCATAGTGCTTTTAATTTTATGACAGTTGTCATAAAGATGGAAATCTCTTCATTTAAACAACGCTGCAATTTTCTAGGTCCTATGCTATTCTCATTTTTATAGAGAATATATATGTCCTTCTCTTTTTCAAGAGTGAGGTTGAGTTACAATGCGTTTCTATCAGCAAGGTACGTCTGCTCATCATCAGGCTTGGAGAATAAGTGATCGATGAGGATTTCATCACTATATCTATATGAATCTTGGTATTCCCGCCAAACAGAAACAAACTGACAATATCCTGTCTCTAATCCTCTTTTTCTCTTAAGAAATAATTTTCCTTAGATATCACAAAATTTTGAGATATGAGTGATGTTATTCTTTGATTATGTACACTCCACGGGGGAAAATATATTTGGAATTAAGTTTTGACTTGTTAGCATTTCAAACCTATAAGTATCTAAGTGGTGTTCATACACTTAAAAATTTGGGTTAAAAAACGATAAAAAACCTGGAATAAAGGTTACCATGCATTTACAGTTTTAAAAACGTATATATTGACATTAAGAATGGATATTACGGTCATCAAACCTTAACAGATATTAACAAAAAAGTGTAAAAATCACAGTCGCCTATATTTTACTGAAATACGACTGAGAACAGTATACTTTTACGAAATTTAGTTTTCTTATTTTTTTCTTTTTTTTCTTTTTTTTACGTGTATTTTCATTTTATGAAATCTGGTGCTATGTATAGCTTACTAGATATCTCGAAGACATATTACTCCCTTAAAAAAACAATTAATATATTTCAAATTGATATGTATATAAAATTACAGAACTTGTATATTTAGAAATATAGTAGATCTAATAAATCCTTCTTGCATGATACAAAGGATGAATGAACCATTCTTTTTATTATTCCGTAAAAAGGGAATGCCTTTGTCAGGATGTCTCTCAAAGAAGAATTAGAGAAAGAATAAAGGAATCAAATTCTTTTGTTTACCAAACACAAACGAGAGGCAGAAAGCAACAGTTGTAGTCGACTTTAAAATGCAATTTTAAATCATATAACCAAAAATCAGATTTAGACTACTTGGCAGTCTTTATTGTCCAGTAAAAAACTTCTGAGCTTTTTTTATTTGGATTTTTGTTTTTCTTTTAAATTTTTTAAGCTAAGTTTTTAGGTTTTTGTCTGCCTTTTACAGTAATGTTTTCTCGAGTTGTGCGATGGGACTTATCACTGTTGATGTCATATTAACCGTATTGTTTTAGAGCATTTTAACCACACATAGGTAGACATCATTGTTAAATATAAATGATTTTTTGGGCTCAGGCCATGTCGTCCTGATGGAAGTTCCTATTAGGTAGCTTTTTAGGGTATATTTGACTACAGTGATATTCCCAGAGAATTTTACCTTAAGGTATCCAGAATTCTAACTTCTGGAGCGAATATCCCTAAATAATCTCACAGGGATATCGCATGTTATCAGAGGACGTATTCTTGACACGTCACATAGCTATCTTCACCCCGAACAGTATTAACGCTTCGAGGGGTTATAGGAATCTGAAAGGAGAATGAAAAGAGAGCCGCTCATAGGGTATCTCTCCTATTCCGTTTCCAGTGTGTATCTGATGAAGGCGGTAGGTCCCTCTTCATTCCTTTCCGTATAGCTCTACTACTCGCTGTTTTCCCTTCTATTCTCTCGTTATTTTGGATTTTATTCAACATTTTGATGACTTCTCCGGCCTCTTTTGCTCTGAAAAGTTGAGTATTATCTTTACTATGTATAATATAAGCTCTTGTCGTTTTGAATTAAATCAAAAGTGATATTAACGTAAACAAGAATTGTTGCCTACCGGAGGCATCCTGGATGCTATTACTCGCTATTTATGGGTCATTTAGTTATCTAGAGCGACGTACCGGGTTTGTTATGCTTTAATAATCTAGCAATTTAGCTCCTCTAGGAATGCTTATATCATACCGTCAGATTTTAGTTCAGCGATTTCGACAAGGGTCGAGGTACCGATCTTGCCCATCACGAGACTTAGTAGCCCTAGTACTTTCATGCATGATATAAGTATTACCGAGTGTTATATTATTGAAGCTATAGGCAAATATTTTACACATGTAAGATATTGTTGAATGTTTTTTCTAAGATTGTATACGAGAAAGTTTCGGTTACGTAATCGATTCTCACCTTACCTAGTCTAGTAATCTAGGTACAGTAGTATTCTTTCACACATCTCCGATTGTTCTTTTCTCCTCCGGAGGCTAAGTTCAATCCCTCTCTCCCTCTGTAAACCTTCGGCTTAATCCTAGTGGTTATATCCGTATAATAATTCAGGTATAACTATTCTAGGATATGTCTGTCCTGACCTGATAACCAGAGTGACTGGTTTTTTGGGTTAGGGCAGAACATCAGAGTTTCTAGTCTGTGATCTACTTCTTCCTAGCATAGAGAATGAGTCTCCTTTGCTAGGTTAGGGGCGGACACAGGAAGCTTTGCTTCCCTAGTCCATGTTGGAAGGATTCTGTAAGAGATGATTCCTTCCTCTAGTGGCCTAGCAGACTGTTCTGTGTTGTTTTTCTCGGGCTGGAGAATGAGTTTTCTCTGTTGCCCGGCGAAATAACTTCACCTAACTTTGTTCTGGTTGGGAGGAGGATAGCAAGTATTGCCAGTCTTCCTCCCTAATAGACAACTCTACGTTAAGATGAGCTTCCCTAACTGCCGAGTGTGTCTCTTGCTAGAACGAAGTCTATAGGACCCTTATCCCTTCCCCACCTCTCTTTCTTTTATTTTCTTTTGGCCGCAGTCCTACTTCCGTACCTAGTGTAGGTTAGGATGGAGGACCGGCTCAGTTCTGTGCCGGCTGGCATTACGTGTCGGCCGGCAGAGACCCTTTGTTCTTTGCAGAGTGAACCCCAGACCTACCTTGGTCTCCCTTCCATGTCTGCCGGTAGAGCCCGGCAGGCTATGGATTCTTTGGAAGCCTGAATGCTACATTCTCCCCTTCCATAAGTTCACTCTTTCTGGATGGAAGGTCGTATGGCAATGCCGCCTTATAACCTTACATCCATACTGTTTCTGTGACTATTGTGTTGCACCCCTAACCCAGCTGCCGGCTTAAAAGCCGACAGCCGGGCAGGTGGAGGTTCTCTGGTTCTTGGCACTGTAGGCGGGCATGGGTATTATTACCCTTGCCTGCCGGCAGTGGAAACACAGCCCAAATCTGCTGGCCACTACGATTAGCGGCCGGCAGCCACGTATTAGTGTTTTTAGCTGTCGGCTGGCAATGATTGCCGGCCGGCACACAGTCACGAATCAGTGGGCAGCCGCCTATTAGTTAAAGATAATATATCTTTGAATTATACAGGGGTAGATGCCGACCGGCACGTGCAAGCGCACGCCGGCACGTACCGGCGCGTGCTGGCCTGCACAACAGCATGCGATGTACAGTAGTTGCTATATTTTAGTGTAGTACACACTGCATTAGTAGAAACTGCTGTACAGAGTTTGTGATAACACTAAAGTTCTTCTTCATATTTAATGTTATCTTGTACAGCCTTTTGTATAGACCGTACAATATATAGAAAGTAAGTTCTTTCTGTATTCTTTTTATCGCGTATATTAAAACTTTATCGCAAGGTGGGAACTACACCTTAAATTTCCGTTTAGGAAATAAATAAGGTATTCTAGAATAGAATTATCCTTAGTTTTAATATCTCGGGAGGTTTCACCAATTGACTGGACAGGAAATACAAGTATGTGTCTTTCCTTCTTTCTGTATAAGCTAAATGTTTCAATATAAGTGAAAGCCTTCACTTGATACTCATGGATTTTTCTTCTCTTTACAGGAGAACCATCTGAAGTGCGGGAGTGTGTTCTGTAATGTCCACAGTAAGAACTTCTGTGGACATCAACATTGCAGGAGGCACGCAGCCTGCGCAGCCTCCAGAAATGATCTCCGGTATTGGGACCCTCAGGTTTGTACAGTTTGTTCTAACCTGATTACCAAGGCTTTTGACGACCCTAAGTCGACGGAGTCAAGGGATGCTGCCAGGGAAATGTTACGTTCCTGGGTAAGGGGTTTTCAGAAAAACACCTCAGACCCCTAACTTCCAAATGAGTAGATGATGGCCTACCTTTTCCCTAAAGCATCGGCTGATGCAATCATCCCCCAGCCTCAGGTGGAGATACCAACTGCCCAGAATCCGGTAGATTCTGAAGTCTCGGCCGCCCTTCAAGACATCCAATTGGACGATAGGATATCGGAGGTGTTGGATTCTACAGAGAAAGACCTTCTAGGACAAGGTCAAGAGGAGGAGCTGTCTCAGGCTCCTAAAGTAGAAGAGGAAGAAATCGACGAGGTGTCGGTTACATCGGTTCCGGACCCAGAACCTGTTCCCTCTACATCGTCTGCTATCCCAGATGAACTGGGAAGGACTCTTTCTTCTATTGTTGAGATGATCCAACAAATTCAAAGAAAGAATGATGAGAAGGAAGCTGCAATGAAACTGGAGATACATAGACTTGCAGCATCTCGTGGGCCCCAGAAGCGAATCAACGTGAAGGATTTTCCCTTGTGCTCAGATACCAATCCTTGGAGGTATGCCGAACTCATGCCAATGACAACCGGGAAGATCGTGATATCAGAAAAGTTGGGAGCAATTCCCCTGGAAGAAGTGGAATTTTGGCCCAACAAAGATTCTTATCCAGACTGCTATGTCCATCTTAGGAAGGAGCCAGCCTCAAAGGAGGAGACGGAGCCAAAGGAGGTCATAGTTCTTGACCATAGTGAAGCACAGGCGTTACTAGCGGGCTCCATGAAAGAGAGGGGCTTCACGAACTCAAAGGTGCCAGCCTTGAGTAAGAAGCTTCCCTCCTTTGTGGCCTCTCCAACCAGAGCCTTTCCCTTCATGGAAAAGGGATATAAGGCAGCCTTAAAGGCGGTCGAGGCAGGGAAACCATGCCCCTCCTTGGAGGAGTGCAAGCCGTTATCTCTGACCTTGCCCATGGACCAAGGAGACTGGAAGGACGTACACCTTACCTTCTCAGTCGGGAAGCTGGAAGCTGATATTGCTGAACGCCAGTTCGGTGAGGCACTTCCAAAACTGTCGGAGGTCCTCTTGCGTAGAGAGCAAAAGACAAAGGAAAGACTTGTGGCATCGAGGTCGTTGCAAACGACACTAGAAACGATGGCAAGTGACCCCAAGAACCAGGACATGTTCATGGTTGTGGACAAAACCCATCTGGCCACAGTTACGAAGGATCTCTATAGCTTTTTTAAAGCTTGGAGAGTCTGTAGAGAGTTCATGTTCGCCTCGGCAGCGGTGAGGCACGAACAGAGGAAACTGATCTCCTCTCATATTTGGGGTAAAGACCTCTTTCCCAATGAAGTGGTTAAAGAGGTAGTAGAAGAGGCCGCCACAGAGAATAGGAACCTTCTCAAAAAGTGGGGCTTAGAGCTTATGAGAAAGTCTTCTCCAGATGAGGGTCCTCAACCCAAGAGGAAGACAAAAAGGCCTAGGCCATCCTTACGGCCGGCTAAACCCTACCGACAGCAACTTCAACAACAACTTCCTGTGACCGCGGTGCCTCAGATAGTGGCACAACCTCCAACCACGTACCTGCTGGTACCTCAACAAGTGACGACACAGTCGTCAGTTTTTAACCCAGCCTTTGAAAGGCAGACTTCTTCCTTTCGTTCGAGAGCTAGAGGAACAGCCAGAGGTTCTTCGAGACACCCTTCAAGAGGAAGGAGATACAGGGGAGGACACTGTCAAGGAGACAAGGCCTAAGGTCCACAACAGCAGAAGTAAGATACTTCCAGTAGGAGGGAGACTACAGCTATTTAGGGATCGCTGGACCTTCGATCCCTGGGCCCACAGCCTAATTAAAAATGGACTAGGTTGGAGCTGGAACAGTCCTCCACCTCAATTCCCTCAATTCTTCCAACACACATCCCCTGTTCTGGAAGAATATGTCCGAGAACTCTTAGACAAAAGAGTAATCCGTAAAGTTAAGTCCATAAAATTCCAAAGAAGGCTGTTTTGTGTTCCAAAGAAGGACTCAGAGAAACTCAGAGTCATTCTAGACTTGTCGCCACTCAACAAGTTCATAGGGAACAACAAGTTCAGAATGCTCACGCTTCAACACATAAGGACCCTACTGCCCAAAAGGGCATATGCTGTAACTATAGACTTGTCGGACGCTTATTGGCACGTTCCAATTAATCGTCACCTCTCCTCCTACCTAGGCTTCAAGTTACATAGAAAACCTTACGCCATCAGAGCCCTGCCTTTCGGGCTAAACATAGCCCCAAGGATTTTCACGAAGCTCGCGAACGCAGCCGTCCATCAATTACGCCTAAAGGGGGGCTAGGTAGTAGCCTAATTGGACGACTGGCTGGTGTGGGCAGCATCCAGGACAGAATGCATGAAAGCTTCTGAGATACTGATCTAGTTCCTGGAACATTTGGGATTCAAGATCAACATAAAAATGTCTCGACTTTTTCCAGCTCAAAATTTCAGTGGTTGGGAATCCATTGGAATTTGGAGTCACATCGACTTTCCATTCCTAGTAACAAGAGGAAAGAAACGGATATCAAGGCGTGAACAGGAGAGAGTTCTGGGCTCTCTACAGTTTGCTTCGATAACAGATCCAGTGTTAAGAGCACAGCTTAAGGATGCAACAGGAGTCTGGAGAAAATACGCATCAAACGCACGAAGAGATCTAATAAGACCAATACCGACTCAACTGCGAACGCTTCTCAAGCCGTGGTACAATGCGAAGCAATTGAAGAAATCAATACTTCTTCAACCTCCTCCCCCGTCAGTACCTATCCACACAGACGCTTCAAAGGAAGGCTGGGGAGGTCACTCTCATCAGATGAGAGTCCAAGGAGCTTGGTCCAATCTTTTCAAGTCATTTCACATCAACTTTCTAGAATGCATTGCAGTACTTCTGACACTAAAGAAAGTTTCTCCTCGCCACTCGACCCACATAAGACTGGTTCTAGACAGCGAGGGGGTAGTGAGGTGCCTGAATCGACAAGGGTCGAGGTCACCTCAAATCAGCACAGTGATGTTGACCATATTCCGTTTGGCGGAAAGGAAGAAATGGTACCTGTCAGCAGTTCACATTCAAGGGTTCCTCAATGTGACAGCGGACGCTCTATCCAGGTTTACACCTATAGAGTCAGAATGGTCCCTTGACGCAGGATCGTTCTCCTTCATCTCGAGTCAAGTCCCAGAGCTGCAGATAGACCTCTTTGCGACGAAAGACAAGAAAATAGATCGTTATGTGTCCCCTTACGAGGATCCGCTAGTGCAGGTAGTGGACGCTATGTCCCTGGACTGGAACAGATGGTCCAGTATTTATCTGTTCCCTCCGCACAACCTCCTTTTGAAGGTCCTCGATAAGCTGAGATCCTTCAAAGGCAAAGCAGCAATAGTGGCCCACAAGTGGCCAAATAGCGTGTGGTTCCCTCTAGCATTGGAACTACGACTAAAATTCGTACCACTACCGGATCCATCCCTGTCTCAACGAGTACAGAAGTCGACTGTCTTCGCTTCATCACAGAAAACACGGACCTACATCTCATGATTTTCTCTCCTTAACGATGAGAAAAAGATTCTGTGTTAAAAGTCAGTTCAGACTTTTGGAGGTAACCAGAAGACATTATGAGGCTTCAGGGAAGAAACAGATATCCCTTGTCAAGGCGAAGAAACCAAAAGAAATCTAGACAGATTCCTATTTATCATTCTTCATTCACCTTCATGGGCAAGGTTCAGCAGCCAACACAATTCTTTTGTTCATGTCTACCTTGACAAGACAGATACCATATGCCTTACAGGTCGACCTTTCTAACGACGTTCTTCATGAATTACAAAGGCCCATGCTAGGCTTAGGCCTTCAGCACCTCCAAGGACCCTTTGCATGGTCATTAGATAAGATTCTTCATTGTGTATAAATAATGAACAATGAGGAATGCGCTTAGAGGGCCTTGAATTTTAAGTCATATTTCTGCTTGTACTCGCTTTTGGGGCCAGAGTTAGTAAAATAGTGGATCTCTCTAGAGAGGAAGGCCACGTCCAGTTCTTGGAGGGAGAACTGAATCTATTTCCAGACCCAACGTTTCGTGCCAAGAACAAGCTACCCACCAACAGGTAGGGTTCCCAGAGAATCTTCCTTCTGAAGGAAGATGCATCTCTATGTCCAGTGGAGTGCCTAAGGTCTATCTTCATAGAACTTCAGACTTTATAGGAGGACAGCTGTTCAGAAGAGAAACCCTGGGTTCAAAGTTTTCCATAACTAAGGGCGAAACTCACCCGTGTTATTCGCAGAACGGATCCAGAGAGTACACCCGTTAGTCATGATCCGAGGAAAGTTGCCTCTTCCATAAAATTTCTTTAATTATATGGACTTTGAATATCCTTGTTTGTACACCGGCTGGTAGTCACCCAAGGTTTTCTTTACACTATATGCGAAGCTAGTGGAGCAACTTGAGAATTCTGTGGTAGCAGCAGGTAGAATTCTTTAACCTTCTGTTTTAAATCTGCGAGGAACAGTGTAATTAATCTGGGACGATTAATTAAGAGGGTGCGTGTGTAGTCACTGTATGTTACTACACACTGAGCGATAGGCCAAAAAAGAGTCCTTACGAACTGTTCCATTTTCGTCGGTGAACTATTGCATAATGCGGACACTTGTGCCAAACATTTTTTACGCTAGTGTAAATTAGCAGTATACAGACTATATCATTATTATTAATAATTCAAATGAAGCGGCAAATCTGTTTCCTAGTAGACGAAATAATATTTTCTGTTGACTGTTTTTCTTTATGCTTTGACGCATATCATCCACGTTTTATAAATTTCATAAATGTTGATCTGATATGTACATTTATTAAATTTTAATAAACTAGTTCATAGTGAACCCTGCGTCTTATTCACCCACACTCATTTTATTAAAAATGTACTGAGCATTAAGATTAAAATATGGATATTTTTATCACGGTATGTCTTTTAAGACTGTTCCTTGATTCAAGCAAAAGTCCACTCACTCTAACCCTTCCTTGGAATGGTTGACGTCGTACCCTAACGGTATAGTGGCAAATAGGCAAAATTTGTTCCTATGCGGATACAACCATTATCCAGTAGTTTATAAGAGTAGTCACATTGGGTAAGGTGTAACAAATTCATACTGACATTGGTGACTTATACAAACTTTGCTTTATATTGTATAGGGCGAGACCACTATACAAGCTTGTTATTTTTTCATCCATAATTATTATGTACTCCTCGAGACTTTTTCCAGAGTCTAGTACGACTCTTCCCTGTAGGGGGCAGGAAGCACTAACATAGTTCATGCTTAGATGAAATGATGTATGACGGTAACATCATAGGTCTCTAGGTCTAGACGGACCAGGAAAATACTTTCTTGAGAGTACGGCACTGATTGAGAATCC
>NC_090725.1:29509003-29519003 GCF_036898095.1 Palaemon carinicauda | reverse complement strand
ACGAATTTCTTCATGAATAGAAAAGAAATAATGAGATGGGTCTAGAAATGCTGATGATCGTCTGGAGAGTCTGAGTCACCGAAGCAGGCGAGAAGGAGAAGCCTTTGTCAATGGAATTGAAGGAAAAAAAGAAAAATAAAATTCTATTGAGAAAATCAAGGAACAAATTACGGTTCGTTTGACAAAAGGATATGTGGAATGCAATTTTTTCTAAAGAGTATGGTGGAATACGTATTTTTTTTCTTTTTAACAAAAAAGAAAAAAGTTGAAAATTAAATAGTGAAAGGGAAGTGCTGTCTTAGCTGTCCTAACGGAAAATACAGAGGGAGGGAGACAATAATAGTCGTGAAAATATTTTTTTCCTTTTTTATTCCGGTTCTGGGAGCTTCTAAGAATTTAGGGATATGATAATACCAGGTCTTTTAATAGAAGTGACCATATCAGTAATTGTACAGGATCCTTTTTAGAAGAGCAAAAAAGTTTTATATGATAATATATACAATTCCATTGCTTTCGCGTCACACTATGTTACGCAGGAATTGTCCCATATATATACGTGAAACCATTGAAGTATTATTGCCATGAGGTTACATTTTCTACGTTCTATTCATCGTGAGCAATTGATTTTAAGTTGAAGTGCTCAATGAAAACTGGCTTCTGATTCGTGTTCAACTTGTTCATGAACTCTCTCTCTTAGTCTCGTTTTTCATTATGAACTGGTTGAATTTGGTATTTTTCATAGTTGTCGTAAGAGAGTTGAAACGATTAGGACCTAAGATAATACTTGTGTAACATTGTGAATTCAATGTAATAGTTTTGTATATCAATATATGTTGATATCTATTCAAAAAATATTTTCTTTTTATTTGTTGGAATAATGTAAGATATGTAGTAGAAGAGCTAGGTTGAAAAAAGGGATTCTGTGTTTTAAAGGAATGTCTCGTTTTCATGTTGTCATTGAGTCTATATGGCACGAAATATATGATACTACGCAATAATTTTTCTTAGGTAATTGAGTTTTTGTAATCTTAATGATACCGTTGTACCTAAAAAAATTTAGAGGAGAGATATCTCTTGAAGTTCTGGTCAAGTGAATATCTCTCACCAATAGTAATAATTTTTAATTATCCTTATCAATTTTAGGTATTTCGGTGTATTTGCATTTATTATGCTGTTTTGTTTCCAAATCTGTATTTCAGTCTGGTAAATGAAAATCACTCTATATAAATATATGGAAGAACCTCTCCATTCATCTTAATGGTTTGTGAGTACCAGTATAATCAAGTTATCTTTAATTAGTGTTATATTATCTTTAACAATCATTGGGAATATCATGGTAAAGGACAATATAAAACGAATGATATTCAATGAATTTTGGAACAATTTTTTTTTTTATGTTTTTAATATTTGTTGAAAAGGCTATTCTATTTTCAATGCTATGTCAAGAGAGATTCTTGACAAATTATTCATATAAGGTTTTTCAAGCCTAATTTGTGGGGTAAGCTCCATGTGATTCTGTGTGAAAGAGTTGTTCTATTACACATGTCAATTCACAGCCTAAAATGAACATATTCTTTTTTTATTTACATATACAATATTCATATATCAAAATGACAAATAATATAAGATTGATAAGCATTGTTGTTTATTAGAAGATATAGATTTCAAACACTGTTAAGAATTTGTCGTAAAAAAATAAACCGTAAGAAAACCTGCAATAAATGTTGTCATACATTTACAGTTTTGAATACGGATATATAAACGTAAGAATAAAAAAGTGATTTTATGGTCACCAACCAATAAATGATCATAACAAAGTATGGTAAGATTAGGGTAGTCTATATTATACTGAAATATGGCAAAGAACAATATATTTTTACGAAGAGTTTCTGGATAATATTACTGTATTTTTTTCTTGAGAGTAAAAATTACATAGTTTACAAAAGAGACTGCCTAATGGATCGTGGAAATAATTCATAAACTAGAAATCTGAATATCCATAACTTTACACCATTTTTTTGGCTTGATCAAATTTGCTAGGGTTAAGCAAATTGATAAACAAGAGAAGCACAAGTATCCTTCAAAGATCGCCTACATGATTAAAAAACGTCATATGAAAATCACTCAATATTTTCTATGGCCTCAGAAAGGGGAAATATTTTCGTAAAATAAATTACATATTGTATGGCTGATGCTCAGTTCTAGAAAATTTACATTAATCTGAATAAACTAGTTTTATGGTATATATCATTTATTCATTATCAAAGAGTTATATATATATATATATATATATATATATATATATATATATATATATATATATATATATATATATATATATATATATATATATATATATATATATATATATATATATATATATCTATATATATATATATATATGCGTAAAAATCACAGGAAAACGTGATGCTCAGATGCAGAAGAACCACATGGAAAATGAAAATACGAAATATACGATTAAGTCCTGACAAGTTTCGTGATACTTCTTCAGAGGAAAAGTATATCGAAACTAGTCAGGACTTAATCATATATTTCGTATTTTCATTTTCCCTGTGGTTCTTCTGTATGTATATATATATATATATATATATATATATATATATATATATATATATATATATATGTGTGTGTGTGTGTGTGTGTGTGTGTGTGTGGTTCTGTGCTTGTGTGCGTATGCATGTGATTGTGAGATTATCTACATATGTTTGTGTAATAGTTTGTTTGTTATTGTTGTTACCAAATTATACATGCATGACTATCTTCATCTCCTAGGATACAATAAATCTAATAGTTATTTGCATGATGTAAGTTCACGATTTAATTCAAAATACTTTTTGATAGACAGTATCTTGCATTCCGACTAGCTAGATGACAATGTAACTAAATTAAAATAATCAGTGATATAAATGAGCTTTCAGTTATGATGTTATGCTTATAAATGATGCAAACGATGCAGTATCAAGGAATTTTTGTAACAATTCCTAATTAGCCAAGCAAATACTCATCACAAGTTAGTTTGAAAATACCTATCAACTTCTGTGAACTCGTACATTATCACCCTAAGTTTTACGAGTAGTATAATCGCAGAAAGGGTTGATGACCATCAAACTATTTAGCAAGAACTGTGAGCTTGAATGTTATTATACTAAATGTTTACCAAGCAATTCTTTGTTTAGAACTTCCATATGTGTTTAGTGTTGTTATTGTTTTATTTGTTAGGTCGTCACATTGGTTTTCATTATTTTAGGGTAATTCTGTTTTAATAACCATGATTACATCAATTTCTATACTTGTGTGTACTGACTTGAAGACATTTTGTCCGTCTGTATTTTTTTTCCATTGCCTCCTCGTCTTCAATTTCCTTTGCAAGAATAACTTCATATTATAGTATGAAACCTTCAAATGTCAATTAGATTTTACCTCTGTTTTACACACACTGTTAAAAAACCTTAAATTCAATCGGAAATTTCCGGTAAAAATATATTGTTCTCCTCTGTATTTATGTCAAATACGGGCGACCGTAATTTTACCATAATTTTTTTTATTTTCTTTTACGGATTAGTGACGGTAATTTCACTCCTTTACGTTAATATCCGTTTTTGAAACGGTAAAAATCCTGGAATAAATGTTGCCAGGTATTTACCGTTTTCTTAAAGCGAATTTTTAACAGTGCACTTTAATATGAAATATCAATGAACATATCACTTCATATTTTGGAGATAGGAAACAAACTAACGGTCTTACTACACGTGGACCATAATTTGAAAGTTTTGTTGAATATTTCAGACATTTTTCATATAGATTTGAATGTTTTAAAAAGGATATTTCTACCTATATATCCAATCACTCCTGCATTTCAAGGGATTATCTTTATCCGCAGGATATAAATTCTCTAAGTTATTATGATGTTAATAAAATGAGGTAAGGAATAGAGGAAAATGACGGCAATTAGGTAAAATTTATTATATGTATTACAGGGAAACACTTAAAAATTTGGAGAACAGGCAGGCATATGTAATTCACGCTTGGAAAATTAATGGCATATTTGATAAAAATATAGGATAATAAAAAGTTTGGGATGAATACAGAAAGAAAATTGTTTATGTTTGGAATTATTTAGATTTTATTATCCACTTCCTGTGCTAACATATTGAAGGTATCCCATTTTTATTTAAAAAAAAAAAGGGAAGTTGGCTGTATACATTTGATATTCATTGTTTAGTTTACGATAAGAAGGAAGGATAATAATCATACTATAGGACACTGGGTGCTCAGCAAGAGAGAGAGAGAGAGAGAGAGAGAGAGAGAGAGAGAGAGAGAGAGAGAGAGAGAGAGAGAGAGAGAGAGAGAGCTTGTATATTAAAAGGGGAAAATAATAAAAAAAGTAATTACACAATGACTTCTCATGTTATATCATGAAATAACGAAGATATGTTGATTGGAACGGTGAAGATTGCTAGGAAAATGTATATCACTATTGAAAGGTTAAAAAAGAAGAAAGATTTCCAGTGAATTACAGGAAAATCTGGGAAGAGCTTTGAATGAGAGAAAGAAATAAACACTTGCTTTTGATAGACAAAACGAAGGTCTTTAGCAAAAGAGTTGAAGAACGACAGTTGTCTCGTTTTACTGTCTACAGCTGGCTAAGATCGTTAACCCTTCCAAGAGGAAACCTGTTTAACTTCCGGAATAATGTATGCAAATGAGATTGGACACGAGACCAATGACTGAGAAACGATAACGTCTGGAAGGATTGAAGAGTCTTTACGTTTGCCTGAGGATTTCAGACTTTATAAAGTTCGGATAAGTTTTATCTTTCTTCCAGGAGGGTTCTCCTGAGATTGTTCTCTTTTTTTTGTGAGTATTACAAGAAATATTCCCTGAGAAGTTGAATATGATTTTGGTGTTTGATTATAAGAAAGTATAAAGGTTTAAAGGTCGTTCATGAAAGGCAGACACAACGGATAGTGACATTTTCCGGGCTAGCTGGACAACGCCCCAGAAACTGACCATATATGCATATGATCAGCTCACATTCACTCCCACCCCACCCTCCATTGAAGCTATGACCTGGAAGGAATAGGCAATAGGTGCTGATGACTCAGCAGAGAGACCTATAGGCTCCATAAACCCGCCTATCCTTAGTTCACAAAGATTGTAATGTTGGAGACACTACAAAAAAAAAAAAAAAAAAAAAAAAAAAAACTATGGAGCTTGAGCAGGAAACCAATCAAAGTCCAGAAAATAGCCAGCAGGTATGTTTCCAGTAGACGACCACAACCCTGTTCGTTCATTATTCTATGGAAAACATGAGTTTTTCATGAATAGTTTTCGTGATGTAAAGATCAATGTTTTGCCATGGGCTTTAGTAAACAAAAAATGGCCTTGTACTTTTATTAGATTCTCTATTCTCCATATAAGAGACTTAGTTCTTCAGGAACAGTAAAGTAAAAACATTGATTTAACATTATATATTTAGATATTAATATTGCAAGTATGCTAGTGGTGAGAGCAAAAATGCTTGTGAATATAAGATTACACAAATTAGCAGCCTTGCACTGGTAAAGCTTGCAGAAATAATTCCTAAACGAGTCCTGTGTGTGTGTTTGAATGAAAAACAATAATAGGATAAAATTTTCAGTAGAATGGGAACCTTTATTGATAAAGTAAACTTATATAATACTAATTGGAAAAGGAATCTGCGAGCTTGCATAATATAAAGGTGAATATATCGAACAGAAAAAAAAAATCGGACAAAGACGCTCACTAGAATGTCAGCTGGATAAACCTAACCCCCCACTTTGGTACCCAACTACAGCAGTGGCCTCGCCAGTGAACAGCTTAAACTCAAGGTTCCGGGCGGGGATCGATCTGTCGCCAAGCAAATGCAAGGCAAACATGTTACCATTGTACTAGCAGGAATGCAGGAAATTTGTGAAGATATAGGAAAAAATAATGATAAAGATGACATAATCAATTTATATAAAAACCAATGTACATGTATTGGAAAAAATACAGTAAATATTTGCTGGGGAATTTTGAGCTCATATGATTATTGATAATGATGATAACAATGAATGGCTAGCCTGGAACACTGAGATCATAAGACCGAATATTTTCAAATTAGTTTTAAAATTAGCCTATTTCATCAAATATATAATTTTAGAATGTGGCGAGGGAGGTTGTAATATAGATGATTTCTTGAAAAAAAATTCCATTATAGAATTTACTCTCGCCAAGGTATGTTCTTTTTTTCATCAAGGCATCAGAATGTAAAAACATGGTATATTATATAATTACACAAATTAAATAAATGTATAGGTTTTATCAATAGTTCTAAATAAAATAATAGTCAGTTAAATACGATAGATATACTCCGTTCATATCAAGTAATGGTAGTCACCTTTCTCTACTAATCTATACCTTAAGAGAATTTCTTGATGATTATTATATAGATATTTGAATAAATGACCACTAATAACCTATAACTATATATGTTGGACTCCTTATTCAGTTAATTATAACAAATTGTATTTTGATATCTACTTTTTTTATTTTCTTCACTCTGACTTTCTGAACAGAACTTTTGCTATGTTAAAACAAGTGACAAGCCCAGCGAATACCCTTGAGCTTTTAAAACCGGTTAGACTCTCTGGTAATTTATTTATGGTACCCAGTGCACAAGAAAGAAAACAAAACTTTCAGGGTTTCCATAACTTGAAAGTCTAGAGCATTGGATAAGTGCTTTATTGTAATCTGTATATTTGTTATCATTGTCTTTTATCGTTACGTTTAATTAAAAGAATATACTTTAAGTGATGACAAAAAGGAAATAATATTGGAAAATAAGAATCATTATTATCAAATCATGATAAGATAAAGTATATCACAACCAATTATTATTATTTTTTGTTTGTAGAATAGTCATTAGTGAGTGTATATAGATATTTTTATTTTTATTTTTATTCATAAAGACTGCAATAAAATATTGTGAATTTCTTCACTTGGCTAAACATTATTATTACCTCATGATTACTAATATAACATTATGTATTATCTGCTTATACATAAAAAGAAAAAATAATTGAAAGAAGTGAGTTGTCAGATCCGTCCAAAAAAACCCTACAAAGTAGTATTATAAATGCTTTTAATTCAATGTAAGTCAGTGTTCAAAGTAGATTGTCTTTTTTTTCCTAAGGAAATAATATAAGGATGTAAGAGAAAATCTTGATTTTATTCCAAATATATATCAAGTTTTAGGGTTATGGAGGTGGGTGAGAAGAGAGCGACTACATACCTAGTGCGATGTATAGACATAAATATAATGGTAGTAATTATAAAGTGAAAAGCCACAAACGAGTGGTAAGTGATAATAGGAGATCCAGAAGTAAAAAGAGATAACCTACAGAATTGCAAAACCAAGAAGGAAATTTTGGTAGGAAGTAGAGAGTTGCCATAATTAAAGATCAAAATAGAAAGAAAGAGAAAGTCAAGAGAAGATGGAAAATATAAATGTCACAACTATTACACACTGAAGATGAGTGTGAATTACTGCAAAATTTTTCTTCAGTAGGAATCTAAATGAAAACGGATATTATCTGAAAGATTGAACAAAACGTTTTTTTTTTCTCTCTCTCTCTCTAAGTACTATCACTGAGTGATTTATCAAAATATCTATAACTGAAATCTGATCATTATGTTGTAGGTCCCACAAAAACTTAATAATCTACTAAAATTGGTTTATATATTATAAAAACTAAATTGTGTGATGTTTATTTCTAAAAATAGATAATCTATCATCAACGTAACGTCTATAATATGTGGTTTAGAAATTGAAGGGTAATGATCAATGAAGAACATCTCAAGGTGACACATGAATATTTTAGCAAAGGTTGGTCCCGAGGGTGAATCCATTACCATACCATCCATTTTATTATACCTTTTTTTATAAGAAATATATATAAAAAAGAAACATAAGTTTATGTTATGTGAAGTTCAAGTACTTTTTTAAAACCCTCGGTATAAAATTCATGAAATGACATCAGGCTGGGAAAACTTTTACTAAAGCTCAAAGGATGCTTACGGTTTCCCCTTTGTTTATTCATTTAAATAGCTACATTTAATAAAATATATTGTATTTTTAATTATTTGGATAGTTTGAATTGATAACCTCAATTATTCCATTGTTTAAATGTAAATGTTAAATTTATCTGCATTTCACAATACAGAAAATCTTTTTATACTATCTTGCAGGAATTTGCTTCAAATTAGTAATTAATTATGAGTTTATTTTTTCTTTAAACCAAAAAATTTTTTTCCATAAATCATCTTTAATTGAATTGTATCATTATTAGCTTATACAGGTAGAGAAATATATCATGTAAAATACTATTGAAATCAATTATTTTACTTTTGTTATTAGTTTTGTCTGCTCTCTTATAGTAGCATTTATATTATATATTTATTTTTTTCATTCTAATTATAATTAGGGAAGAATTGTGTAAGTTTTAGAAAGACTAGTTATCCATTGGTTGGCAAAGTATTGGTTGATAACATGGAAGAAAATAAGAGATGAATATACACGATACAAAAATTTAGATGATTCTTTCATCAAATCTTCGTAGTATGACATCTTTCACCACCGCTTTAATGTTTCGCATAGATTGAAGTAACCAGTTTTGTAGGATATCAGAAAAAAAAGTTAAATACTTTTGTTGAAAAACATAATACATCAAGTTGAAAGTTGATAAGCATATCTGCCATTGATAGTTTAACGCTTTATGGTACTTTTTTTATAATATATGATTGATATTGTATGGAAGACGGGTGGAGAGAAGAGGGAATAGTTTATTTGGCTGACTGAAGTTTCCTGGTAGATCTTAATTTCACAGATAATGGAGAATTCCTTTGTAAGAGCACGATTTGAATAAATTATTTAACAGGTGTAATGATGTTGGTTTATGTATGTGATACATAATATGCTGGAGTAGAATTTATCATATATGAAAGTAGAGGCACAACCGACAATGCATCATTCAGGTACGTTTATTTGTACATATATTTGAAATAATTACAAAACTTTAATAAAAACTGTGAATATGTCAATATATTCAGATAAATCAGTTATAGGCACACGTTATTCTTTAGCAATAGAAGCTTCTAGAAAGCATGTAACTATATTAGAGTTTATGTGAAAAGCATGTTCACGAACCAACAATTATAGTGACACAGTATAATTTCTATAAAAAGATACTAAATAAAATATTTATATAGTTACACGAGATTTATAAAGATGAGTCTTATTTCCTTTAGTTACTCGTTCATTTGCAACTTTCATGCGATGTTATGTTTTTTTTTTTTTAAATTATTTTTTTGATAATATCAGCAGATATATTAAAGAAACAACTTGAATCTACGATGAAGAAAAAAAATTATATTCAATAAAGAAATTATTCGAACAACAAAAGAATAAATGCCCGGGACTTCTTTTAAAATATCAAGGTAATAAGATATTGTAACCAATGCTAATATGGTCATAATTCTCACCAAATAAATATTCAAAGTAATCCATATTGGCAATATATTTGCTAACATTCATCACATCGAGTTGAAACCTATATTATGAAAACCATTTTCAAGAGTTATAAAGTCTCATTAGATATAGCTCTCTTTTATGGCCTCCCTGGCAATGTCTACCTTTTCTTTCTCTCTATCTTCTGTTTACTGCAAATTTTCACACACCCACGGAGAGAATTTCAAGCAGCCGGATGAATTTCAAGTAGGAGAACTTCTACAGCTGTGTGTAGGCGATACTTAGAGTGTAATGGAATAAAGTGCTTCGTTTTTGTTTAAACGCTTTCTTTGTGTTATTGTGTAATATGAAAGTTAGTGAACTACCAATAGTTATATATGTCATGAAACAATGCTAAGGATAAACCCTTATATAATTTCTATCAAAACTTGTCCTCTGGTAGAGGTT
>NC_090725.1:29499003-29504003 GCF_036898095.1 Palaemon carinicauda | reverse complement strand
ACCATAGTTGAAAAAGAAGTATGCTATAACCGCAAGGGCTCCAAAAGTGAGGAAAGGGAACAATGAAATAAATAAATGACATGAGTAGTAAAAATCAATTAAGGTTAAATATTTTAAGAACATTGATAACTAAACACTTTTCAATTGGCAGTCTTCCGATATCACCAGCTATTTAGTTCTAACATATTTCAGCTATGAAGACTTTTAAAATATCAGAGGTTCTATAATTCATAGCTTCCTCTTTCTATCCTAGACTTATAAAAATTGAATTTCAAACAAATGATCAATGTTATCAGATATTCTACATTTTTTTATACCTATTTTATTTTTTTATGTATTTGTTTAATGGTAACTAAAATGTCAAACTATATTTATTTCAAATGTGCCCAGAAAATTAGTTCAATATATATGAAGCTTCATTGTTGTACAATTGTAATAATATATATTTACCATCATAATCATGAAGAGCATTTTTTTTTCACCTGCGATAGGATAATATAATGAAAACATTTATTTTTATTTCGTAATTGGTTATTGATTTCATATAATAATTGAATAATCATAATCATTATAAAAAAAGATAATGTCCTTACTATATATTCTAGTCACTGCATAGTTTTTAAAAGGGTCACCATTAAAATCCATAAAAGAACATTGCCATTACTTCCTTTAACTGAATTAGTCATCTCACATTCCATGCAAACAATTTGTTTTTTATTTTTGAAAATGATACCATACAAGATTTTTAGAACAAGCATATTCACCTCAGGTTAATATATCTATGATGACATTTTTACTTATAGAGAAAATTTCCTATGAATCAAAATTATTCCAGTCATTATTTTTGTTAACCATTTAAAAATAATTCAACCTCGTTGCTCATATCTCTATTTAAATAAAATTATTAACATCTGCATTCATTGCACATTTTTTCGTCATCAAATAATCTTTTATAATACGTATACAAAGAATCATAACATTTGGTTTATAATTTCTTAAGCAACAACATAAAAATCATTCACTATCAAATCATTATTATTTTTCTTTTACACATTCAAATCTGGAATGAATGAAATTAATGCCTCCCCCTGAATAGTACGGGTTCATTAAAAGTAATATATTATACTAATGTTTAAATAAAACCAAAGTAATGCCACCTCACCATCGCACATTCACTTATATCCGTGATATTTGGAATAATTAATTAAATGTATTATGCAAATAAAATGTTTTGGGAAGGTCACATTGCTGAAAAAATATTAGCCAATTAGAATTGTTATATATGCTAATTCCTATTTAATTAACACTTGCTACTCTTTAATGATATCAGCCCCTGGACTGATTTTTTGACTTACCTCCTTGCACGGAATTTAACTTTGAAGAGTCATTCAAAAGTTCTCTATTACATGAGCCAGAACACGGACTCCGCTTGACCTTTCTTCCTTCTCCATTAATTACGTAGCAGAGACTGAAAACATTATGAGACTTGATAATACTGTCAAAACTGATACCAGTAGGAAATAGACTTCTGGATGACTGAGAAAGTAAAGGGGGAAACAGCTAGTATAAAAAAAAAGGTGAAAATTGAGAAAATAAACGTCAGATTTTAGGTATAATTTATAAAATATATACAAGAAATTGTCTTTAAGAAGAATATACGAACAAATAGAAAATAGACGAAAATGATATTAGGAAAAGGGAAGTTACCTATTACACATGGAACTGGAAGAAGGAAAAGTATATTTTCAGAAAATAATATAGTTACAAGACATCAAGAAGTTGACAAACTTACGGTATATCATACATGACAAAAAGTTATTGAATGAAAGAAAGAGACGGTGAAGCCTTTTTTTATGTTTAGCAGAAATTAAAAGAAAAAAACATATCTAACATATCAGAGGCAAAAAATAAAAGATAAAGGATTTTTTGACGAACAATTGCTGGTTTTTTCAATGAGTAAAGCAAAAGATTCTTGAGTAATATAAAAAAAAAACATGAAATGTTGGGAAAATCCAACTATTCATATAGGTATTAGTCTTTTATGTACGTTATATACTGTGTTCATAGTATACAACAGGGAACAAACAACAGTCTAGAACCTGGTGTATGAAAAGAGCCTTCATTCTTTACTGACTAATATCTTGCTTTTGATGTCGGCAAAATACCATATATGTGAAAAATATTGAGATAAAAAACATACCTAAAACGTTAACAGCTAAAGTATGGGCATGATGTATTGAAATCAAACATAGTTTGAATGGGGGGTAAAAGAAATGTGATTTTTAGTAAGGATTTACGTTAATTACGACAAAAGGAGTGTAATATTTCACAATACTTTTTAATGTCTTGTTTGAAACACTACACCGAAAACAATATGTAAAATACACGGAGCACCACATTTGATATTATCAATAGGTCAAGTTGCATTTGTTATATGAAGGGCAATCAGTCAAAGTAGGTATTAGAAGGATTGGTCTCTAGTCTTGAGTCTAACACAGAGAACGATAAGTTAGTACAACCGAAGAAAAGTTTATTTTGATATGTCAACGAAGAAAAATTAAAAGTAGAAAGCATTTACTTATTCGCCATTACGACTCAAATATAGTATAGGGTAGAGGTATTACATATAGGATTTGTCAGTGAAAGAGTTGTAATTGTAATTAAAAATTAATACTGTAAAAAATCATTGAAACACCCAAAGCTATATTTTGACTCTATAATATTATTATATACTCAGCTTCAAGCTTTTGCTCAGACAGTTTATGCCTCAACTGAAAAGGAATACAATATAACCATGAAAGAAACCCTTTCTGGTACAACTCAGGAACATAAATGGTGGTCTACCCTTAAATCTGTACTCTTTGGTGTAGATTCAACAGTTCCTCCTTTACTTAAACCAGATAGCTCAGTCAATCACTGTCAAAGGAAAAGGCAACCCTTTTGGCTGATGTTTTTGACAGTAAACAGAGTAATGAAAAACTTGAACTTCCTCATTTCTGTTTTCCTGAGGCTAAACTAACTAGTTTAGCTTTTCGATCTAGTGAGATTAAAGCTCTGTTGATAGACCTTGATGCTTATGGAGGTGTAGACCCAAATGGTATTTTTCCTTTGTTTTTTATAAAGACAGCAGATTTCTTAGCTCCAAAGTTATCTGTTATTTTGCGCATGTTAGCAAGAAGAGGAGCTTTTAGCACTTGTTGGGAATTGGCAATGTTACTCCTTTATGTAAATGTGTTTGTGGTAGCTCAAGTACTACTGATTACCGCCCAATTTCCATAACTCCCATATTATCTAAAGTTTTTGAACATCTTCTGGCAAAACGTCTTAATAGGTTTGCTGAAGGTAATCACCTACTCCCTAGTTTGCAATTTGGTTTTTGTAAAGGCCTTGGAGCATGTGATGCGCTTCTTACAATCTCCAATCCTGTACAGAAATCCCTTGATTGTGGTCAGGAAGTTCGTATGATTGGCTTAGATTTTAGTGCTGCCTTTGACTGTGTTAATCATGAGGCCCTTGTTTTCAAACTGAAACAGTTAGGAGTGGGTGGGTCGTTTCTTAGCATTATTATTGATTTTTTAAGTTATAGATCTCAAAGAGTTGTTGTTGATGGGCACCATAGTGAGTATAGGAATGTGATATCCGGTGTTCCACAGAGTAGTGTTCTTGGCCCATTACTTTTCATATTATATACACATGACATGTGGTTTGGCATAGAAAATAAGCTTGTTGCATATGCAGATGATGTTACTCTCTTTACATCAATTCTATCCCTTGAATGTAGATCTGGGGTTGGTGAATCCCTTAATAAAGATTTAGCTAAAATTAGCGCATGGTGAAAATTATGGGTATGAAGTTGAATCTTAACAAAACTCAAAGTATGATTGTAAGTAGGTCAAGGACGGTGGCTCCTCAACATCCGGATCTCAGTATTGATAATGTTTCTTTAAATTTGCATAACTTTTTTAAAATTTTATGTGTTATTCTCAACAGCAAATTTACTTTTGAGAAACACATTAGGTCTCTGTCTTCTTCAATTGCACAAAAAAAAAATGGCTTAGTGAGAAAGTCTTACAAGATTTTCGGGTGATCAATCTATTCTGAAGAAGTGTTTTAATTCTTTACTTCTACCTTGTTTTGAGTATTGTTCTCCTGTCTGGTGTTCAGCTGCTGATTATCATCTTAATTTGTTGGACAGAGACTTACGGTCTATTAAATTTTCTTATTCCTGATCTAAATATTAAATCTTTGGCACCGTCGTTCAATTAGTTCATTATTCATGTTGCATAAGATTTTTCATAACTCTGACCATCCTTTACATTCAGATCTGTCTCTACAATTCTATCCTGTTCGTAATACTAGGCAGGCTGTTAATTCTAATAGCCAGGCCTTTTCTATCATAAGGCTCAATACTACACAGTAATCTAGAAGTTTTATTTCAGCTGTTACCAAGTTGTGGAATGATCTTCCTACTCGGGTAGTTGAATTAGTAGAACTTCAAAAGTTCAAAGTTGGAGCAAATGTTTTTATGATGACCAGGCTGACATGAGTCTTTTTATTGTTTATATATGACATATCTGTTTTTGACGTTATTAATAGTTTATATAGGACATATCTGTTTTAACGGTGTTACTGTTTTTTGAATGATATATTGTTGATTTATTCTCTTCATTTACTCATTTCCTTATTTCCTTTCCTCACTGGGCTATTTTTCCCTGTTGGAGCCCTTGGAGCATCTTGTTTTTCCAACTAGGGTTGTAGCTTTGCTAGTAATAATAATAATAATAATAATAATAATAATAATAATAATAATAATAATAATAATATTGACTGCAAACTCTAGAAATTTTTTTTCAAACCAAATTTCGAAATAGCATGTACTCGCATATAGAATTAAAGAAAACCGGTTTAGAATTAGTAAGGAATAGCTGTCAAAAGATCGAGAAGTACACAAAACGCTAGATATCTCCCCAGAATACCAGCAAAAAAATAACCAAGATTAT
>NC_090725.1:29489003-29491503 GCF_036898095.1 Palaemon carinicauda | reverse complement strand
ATTCTTGTTAATCTAGTTTTTAAGTATGATGTCTCTTTTTTATTTCTATTAATTCTTATGCTGTCTGGAGACATTGAGCAAAATCCGGGACCAGTACGTCCTAGATTTCGTCAATGTCGTCTTCTGTATTGCAATATTCGTGGTCTTCATGCAAATATCCAAGACCTTACAGTTGCGTCCAGACAGTATGATATTCTTTTGTGCTCAGAAACTTTGGTTTCTAATATGAGGCACTCATCTGAGCTCCTTATAACTGGTTTTAAGAAGCCAATAATGCTGAAACGTGATTCCATTCCTAAGGCCAGGGGAATGGCGGTGTATATTAGGACCGAGTACCCTGCTTCTCATAAGTCCTGCTATCAATGTGGATGTCATGAGATTCAGGTAATAAAAGTTTGTGGCAGGCATAACAACTTTTATTTGTGTTCAATCTACCGGAATCCAGACATGGATGATTCTATCTTTGATTGTCTTCTTACCATTATGGCTAAGATACAAGAAGATGATAGAAAGGCTTCGTTTGTCTTTGTTGGTGATTTTAATGGTCACCATAGGGAGTGGTTGAGTTCTATCTCTCCAACTGATCGCCATGGCTTAAGAGCTTTAGACTTTGCCTCAGAATCAGGCTGTGAGCAAATCATAAATGAAGCTACTCACAGGTCTGGTAATTGCTTGGACCTCGTATACACTGACTCCCCTGGCGTTATAACTAGTAAGGTTGGTTCTCCAGTCGGGACTTCTGATCATGCCTTGATTTCATTATTAGTGAAGACTGAGCAGCCTGTCCCTGATATATCATATTCTTGTAAAATTTATATGAAATCCCAAGCAGACTGGAATGGGATTTTGCATGATCTTTTGTGCTTGAATTGGTCACAATTATATAATAGTGTAGATCCTGTTGTCCCTTTGAATGAGAATCTAGTCAACATAATTGATAGGCGTATCCCTTCTCGTGTGCTAAGGTACCGAATGAAGGACAACCGTGGTTCAATGATGATTGTAGACGTGCTTATTTGGAGAAGCAGGAGGCCTATTACCTTTGGAAGGGTAACAGATCAGATTTGACCTGGAACAACTATACTCAGCTTCGAGCTTTTGCTCAGAGAGTTTATGCCTCAACTGAAAAGGAGTACAATTTAATCATAAAAGAAACCCTCTCTGGTACAACTCAGGAACATAAATGGTGGTCTACCCTTAAATCTGCACTCTTTGGTGTAGATGCAACAGTTCCTCCTTTACTTAAACCAGATGGCTCAGTCACTCACTGTCCAAAGGAAAAGGCAACCCTTTTGGCTGATGTTTTTGACAGTAAACAGAGTAATGAAAAACTTGAACTTCTTCATTCCTGTTTTCCTGAGGCTAAACTAACTAGTTTAGCTTTTCGATCTCGTGAGATTAAAGCTCTGTTGTTGGACCTTGATGCTTATGGAGGTGTAGACCCTAATGGTATTTTTCCTTTGTTTTTTATAAAGACAGCAGATTTCTTAGCTCCAAAGTTATCTGTTATTTTACGCAAGTTAGCAAGAAGAGGAGCTTTTAGCACTTGTTGGAGAATTGGCAATGTTACTCCTCTATGTAAATGTGTTTATGGTAGCTCAAGTCCCACTGATTACCGCCCAATTTCCATTACTCCCATATTATCTAAAGTTTTTGAACGTCTTCTGGCAAAAAGTCTTAATAGGTTTGCTGAAGGTAATCATCTATTCCCTAGTTTGCAATTTGGTTTTCGGAAAGGCCTTGGAGCATGTGATGCCCTTCTTACAATCTCCAATGCTGTACAGAAATCCCTTGATTGTGGTCGGGAAGTTCGTATGATTGGCCTTGATTTTAGTGCTGCCTTTGACCGTGTTAATCATGAGGCCCTTGTTTTCAAACTGAAACAGTTGGGAGTGGGTGGGTCGTTTCTTAGCATTATTATTGATTTTTTAAGTAGTAGATCTCAAAGAGTTGTTGTTGATGGGCACCATAGTGAGTATAGGAATGTGATATCCGGTGTTCCACAGGGTAGTGTTCTTGAACCATTACTTTTCATACTATATACACATGACATGTGGTTTGGCCTAGAAAATAAGCTTGTTGCATATGCAGATGATGCTACTCTCGTTGCATCAATTCCATCCCCTGAATGTAGATCTGGGGTTGGTGAATCCCTTAATAGAGATTTAGCTAAAATTAGTGCATGGTGCAAATTATGGGGTATGAAGTTGAATCCTAACAAAACTCAAAGTATGATTGTAAGTAGGTCAAGGACAGTGGCTCCTCAACATCCGGATCTCAGTATTGATAATGTTTCTTTAAATTTGTATGACTCTTTCAAAATTTTAGGCGTGATTCTTGACAGCAAATTTACTTTTGAGAAACATATAAGGTCTGTGTCTTCTTCAATTGCAAAAAAAATTGGCTTCTTGAGAAAGTCTTTTAAGATATTCGGTGATCAATCTATTCTGAAGAAGTGTTTTAATTCTTTTATTCTACCTTGTTTTGAGTATTGTTCTCC
>NC_090725.1:29461503-29476503 GCF_036898095.1 Palaemon carinicauda | reverse complement strand
CTTGATCATAGAACTTCACAAGGGCCTTATCAGGGGATACAACAGATATAACATACATGAAGCTGTGCTGAGTACATAGACACTATGTGGCCTCAATTTTGGCTGTTGTAGACAATACCAATGCATCTACATTTTGTTTTTTGAACTTTGACGTCCGGCATCAACCACCTAATCATGCCGAATATGATAAAACCTCACATGTTTCATAAAGTTAATAAGGCATAATCAAGTTCTTGGTTGACTTCTGACGACTCTAATCACGAATGTTAATACCAGAATACCAATTTATGATTATTATTACTTCCTAAGCTACGACCCTAGTTGGAAAAGAAGGATGCAATAAGCCCAGGGGCTCCAACAGGGAAAATAGCCCACAGAGGAAAGGAAATAAGGGAAAATTAAATATTTTGAGAACAGTAGCATTACAATAAATATTTCCTATATAAACTATAAGAAAATTAACAAAAAAGGAGGAAGAGATATAAGATAGAATTTAGTCGGAGTGTACCCTCAAGCAAGAGAACTCTACCCCAATGCAGTGGAAGGCCATGGTACAGAGGCTATGGTACTATCCAAGACTAGAGAACAATAGTTTAATTTTGGAGTGTCCTTCTCGTAGAAGAGCTGCTTACCATAGCTAAAAAGTCTCTTCTACCCTTACCAAGAAGAAAGTGGGTACTGAACAATGACATTGCATATTCATCCTGTTTGACTAATCAGTAATGGCTGTAAAAAAAATGATGGTGTCGTTGCCATAGCTAAGATTATCCTTTAGAGTTGATCCAGCAGGAACATTCTTATAATTAGAGATCTATCAAGCACATGACTCATTTTGTCTCTGCGAAGGTCTTGGGTACACAGCTGTCCATGTGATCTTTTTTAGTCCTTCCATCATATATCATATGTTTTTTTCCATCTTCCATACAACAAAGTTCATTATCATACATGATTATCTAGTTATTTCTTATATTGAAAAAATAAACTAAAAATAAGGAGAGCAAGATATTTTAAATCATCTATAAAGACTTTTCTAGGTCCATTCAATTTGCTTTAAACCTTGATATTTTTTTTACAGTTAGGAAATACTCAGAAAATTTCACTACCATCGGCATGGGTAACTACTAATAGACTTTATATTTTATTTGAATTAAGTTATTCCACGTTTAAATCCATGAATATTTGTGGTTGCAAAAAAATGCAAACAACTTCAATCACCTGAGCATATATTGCGAGAACTTCGATACCACCATAGCCAATTTGAGCATAACCAAGGAAAATATTTTTTTCGAATACAATTATTAGACGACTGGATAATCAAAAATGAAGTCGTTCTCAATGATAGGCATCACAATAGAATTTTTACGAACTAGCAGTTATCCTAGTGAATAGCAGTTCTTAATTTTTACAGAATATATCGTAAGCAAAAAGGTAAATCTATGTTGTAGTCGAATGGATTTTGTAGAAAATACCAAATAAAATGCAGCTGTAGTAGAAATGGTATGGCTATATTACTATTGGGTTAGAGTAAAGGAACGGAATTTTTGATACAAGAACATTGACAAGACGTCATAATATTAATAATAATAATAATAATAATAATAATAATAATAATAATAATAATAATAATAATTGATACTACTACTACTACTACTACTACTACTACTACTACTACTACTAATAATAATAATAATAATAATAATAATAATAATAATATAAAAAAAGAGTTGTAAAAGTAAACAAATGTAAAATAATTCACTAATTACATCAAGATATTCGTGACAACTTCCTACTGTGTAAAGATATTTTATTTTAATTTGTTGAAAAGGCTCAAAATACATACAAAATAAAATGTTTATTAAATATTTGATACTTCAGGATAAAGCTATTATTATCTAGAATACATTGATGAAATACAATTCTCTCTCTCTCTCTCTCTCTCTCTCTCTCTCTCTCTCTCTCTCTCTCTCTCTCTCGACTCTCTCTCTCGATTAATACGATACTATACGATACGATCCAATATAATTCTAATTTGGTATCTAGTCAACTCTGTGCTTTTTAACTTATGCTGAATAACTGGTTAGTGATTTACTAAAACGCTTTTAGCTATGTGCATCTTATCAAAAAACAGAATACTCTGTGGCCGTAGTAACTTAGAGTGTGTAAGAAATCAGGAAATAAACTGGCAATAAGAGATCACTCTTAATGCCATTACCAAAATCAATTCAAAATGTACCCCACATTTGCTCTCCGATATAATTAGCTGAGTGGTGAAATTTAGAGATTTGCAGTTTCTGGAATCCCAAAGAGACCAGAAATCTCCTTCCCTTTGTTGTCTCTTTTTTTTTTCTACCCCATGTCAATACTCTTTGCAGAGCTCCTTCCTCCCTTCCAAGTCCCCCATCTGTTAATTTTGTCGAGAATTCTAAATTTGGAAATACCTGCCGTATTCATGAAAGTTAGAATCCGACAAATTATTACACATCGAGAAGTATCTAACTAACAACAGTAATTCAAATCCAGAGAATATTAGAAGGAGAGATATATGAGCTACAACTTCAGAGAGTGCCTAATGGGAGTTGGCAAAGAAGTGATAAAAGAGAGAGAGAGAGAGAGAGAGAGAGAGAGAGAGAGAGAGAGAGAGAGAGAGAGAGAGAGAGAGAGAGAGAGAGCCATGCTTATCGTAGGTCATTGATTAGCGTCAGGTAAGGTGTTGGGTGTAGACTATGTAGTTACATCCCACTCAGTAATAACTTTTTGATGAACACGGTGGTGTTCCTGGAAGCAGAATAAACTCTAGGGGAAAGCTGGAATACGTAATGGAAAAGAGAGCTCACAATTGCTATATTAAGTGATAAAACTGGCACGGTCCCTCGGCTATAAAGTAAAAATTCTTCTTTTCTGTAATTAGGAAAAAAAAAATCATAAGTGAAATATGATTAAAATTTTATTGTTATACTGAAAGGGTTTTCTGAAAATTATTACTTCAAATCTTTTATGACCTACTGTGAGGTTTCCTTTCGTGATCATAACGCGGAGTGCGGTAATACTAAATTCCAATTTATTGATGCAGCATTTAACGACTAAATATTTGCCGTTTAATATGTCAGTTGGTGATTTCTATGAAATGTAATCTGCCCTAGAACACAATATCACGGTGGGCACATATTTTTTGTAATTGTGATGATTTTTTCCTTCGTGAACAGCAAT
Source organism: Palaemon carinicauda (assembly GCF_036898095.1). Classification (NCBI taxonomy): domain Eukaryota; kingdom Metazoa; phylum Arthropoda; class Malacostraca; order Decapoda; family Palaemonidae; genus Palaemon; species Palaemon carinicauda. Next base: position 29,473,296 of record NC_090725.1, on the reverse strand, counting down.
GTAAATATTATGGTAACAGTTTAGCCTATATTGGAATGTATGTTTTCTTGTGAAGAAAAATACCAACTATCTCTTGTGCTAATTCCAATATGAATTTCATTAAACTATTCTTCATTTCTTCTCTACTTGTGTTCATGGCCTCTGGTAACTGTGAGTACCTATTTTACACTTCAAATTTTATTCATCAGAGATTTTCTTATCACAATGATTTATCAGGCCTGCACTATTTTATAATATTGTATTTTATTACACCTTTATAATAATTTATCTTTTTTCCTACTCCTTTCAGATTTAGTGTGATCACAATCATTCATATGTCGTAATACACTACTTTGAGGTTTTCTTATTTGAACATTATATATATATATATATACATATATATATATATATATATATATATATATATATATATACTGTATATATACTGTATATACTGTATATATATATATATATATATATATATATATATATATATATATATATATATATATATATATATATATATATATATATATATATATATATATATATATATATATATATATATATATATATAATATATATATATATATATATATATATATATATATATATATATACTTATATATATATATATATATATATATATATATATATATATATATATATATATATATATTATATATATATATATATATATATTATATATATATATATATATATATATATATATATATATATATATATGTGTGTGTGTGTGTGTGTGTGTGTGTATGTGTGTGTGTGTGTGTGTAACTTTAATCTGTTTTCGAGATTTTTTACACTTTGTCCAAGATATCTTTTATTAAACTGATTGCACGAGATATCATCAGTTCATTTTTCAAATAACAGAAAACCTTACGTTCATCATTACCCTAATAAAAATCCAAGGTATTTTCAATTTCGTTTTGAACAGAACTGGGAGTCAGTTTCCTTGAATTCCTTGAAGCAGAGGTGGGGAATATCCTGGAAATTGCAAGTAATTTCATTGCAGGGAGTTTTATCGACTATGCTATATATAAAGAAAATAAATCCTTTTATGGAACTGCCTCCAAAAGAGATTTCAATACGAAAGACGTTAACGTTCTATCCTTCAACAATCAAATTATGAAGATTCCCTGGTTCAATAAACTTTTAATTGCAATGCTATAATTAAGAATAGAGTTGTGAAGAGTATATTGATAAGATCTTTTTTTTTTAAAGCCAATAGATTTGTTTATGAGACCCAATACATTCGATGTAATTCAAGAAATGTGGACCATATTAGAAATGATCTTAGGAACAGATTAAAACATCATAAATATGATGTTTGAACCGGATAACCAACACATAACTCATCTCAACGTATGAATTATTGTAATATCACTATTCAATGGAAAGGCACAATAGAGCATGTTAGACCAATACACAATGCTGCGAGCCATAGACTTAAGGCGATTGATACCAGGATGTGTTGAATACAATTGTTTGAGCAGAGCTAGTCTGAGGCTATCTGGAATGATGACGAGATCAACAGCCAAAAATCAAACAAATATTAATGACCGAGCATGGGGCGCTTGGCTGCTTCAATTGCTGCAAGTCCCCGTGAAGAGCTGATTATCATGATATTTGTTTGTAATGTTCATGATTAAAAGAATTATTCAATATTTTCATTAATAATTACAATCCTGATAATTGTATTAATAATAAGGATTTTAATGATTTAACGTGACGCCCTCTCCCCCAAGGGCATCATCATCAAAGGCTCTATCTCGCTTCATCCTCTGCATGCTGTATTGTAAATATAGATATGTAAAAAAATGAGAGATTTGTTTATTATTAAAAATACCTGCACAATTGATCAACAAAAGCCACGGATGCATAAACTAGACAAACTGCTTATAAATAATATATTTAGACAATAGTCATTTTCAAATTAGCTTTGTATAATTTTGTTATGTTTTTGTTTACTCTCTTTTTTATTATTGTCGCAGAGGTGACTATGAAAATGTTGCTAACTTTTGGTAGCAGTCAACACTGAAGAAACATGACGATAGAAAATCTCTCTGAATTTTTCTTTCCATTCCAGCTCAGTGTCAAATATATACATCGCAGGCTTCAGCCAGAGGTTTGCTATACACACACACAGATATATATATATATATATATATATATATATATATATATATATATATATATATATATATATATATATATATATATATATATATAAATATATATATATATATATATATATATATATATAAATATATATATATATATATATATATATATATATATATATATATATATATATATATATATATACATATATGCGTAAAAATAAAAATCACAGGAAAACGTCATATATATATATATATATATATATATATATATATATATATATATATATATATATATATATATATATATATATATATATATATATATAGGCTATATATATATATATATATATATATATATATATATATATATATGTATATATATATATATATATATATATATATATATATATATATATATATATATATATATATATATATACATATATATATATATATATATATATATATATATATATATATATATATATATATATATATATATATATATATATATTTATGGATTCGTCTAATTGTATCATTAAACAGAAAACCTTAATTTAATTTCAAATAGTAAAATTATACTTTCCTGATAGTTATTCTTGAGCCTCTTAAATCTCCAGCCATTAATCCTGAAACATATAATTGAATAAGGCTCCTAAGTTACCGGAAACAAATGGGATTTAACGACAAAATATAAGTATTTTTTTTTTAAGGCTGTGAAAGTTTTGTTTTTGTTTTTTATTTTATATCATCAATTAAACTTCTCAATCATACTTTATTTCGTGAACCGAATAATATAGTTTCATAATTCACAATAAATTAAAATTATTCTCTAATACTGACTTTGGTCAAAGGGAATCATAAGCAATATTCATTTTGGCTTCTGCTGGAGCTTAAAGGATTGTAGATATAAGTTTATCTAACACAGGAGTCGAGCACAAAATGTTTATTTTATCCTATTATTATACTTATGTTTACTAATCAGTTACTCAACTCATCATGACATAGCAGAGGTTCAAATAATACAAAATATATATTCCAAATATCAATAATATAGTTTTTTATTTATCTGCAGAGTTGAAGTCATATCCCCGCCTTCTTTCTGCGCCTTTCCTTTATCCAGTTATTCCTGAAAATTCTTATTTGTACTTACTTTCTGAGGTACTTCATTGTTTATCAATCATTGCATTATATGTTTCTAATCATCAACCTTTTTATTCTCAGTACGCTTGTCTTTTAGCATTTTCACTCATTCGTTAACAAGTTCCTATTATTTTGTATGTACACCATTCAAGAGATATTTACTCAATCGGCCAAGGAATGTCAATTTACTCAATTATCTCCCTAAAAAAACTTATTCACCTTCTCGTCGTCTTTTTTTCCACATATAACTTCTCATATTTTAAATATTTTAATTGTTTATACTTCCTGTGGTATGTGAGCATATAGTCTTTAATTCTTTTAGAATTAAACGTATAATCAAGGAAATTATCATATGTATTTCTCTAATGTATCAATGCTGAAAAGGTAATTAGTTTCAAATGTAAATAGGAAGCCAAATATAATTTTTCTCCGTATGTTTATAGGGTAGCAAATTAATAGAAATCATAATATCATACAATTTTCGAGTATTCTCTCCTTAATGAATATCCCTTCGACATTACGTGTTTGATGTTCGAACTTTCCAGAGTAAAAGGTCAAAACTCTTCTTTGCATGAACGATTAAGTCTCTCAAGCCTTACCAGGGAGAGAGAGGGAGAGAGAGAGAGAGAGAGAGAGAGAGAGAGAGAGAGAGAGAGAGAGAGAGAGAGAGAGAGAGAGAGAGAGAGAGTGGGTGAGACTTATTTGTATTTTGATCCTTCTTCATTATTGATCAAAATATACTAGCTGCAAATTTGTGAGAATAGTAGGGTAATAAGAGAGATATGATTACTGTGTGGAGTTAGGGAAAATATGTGCAAATAAGATAGAATTTCTCTATGTAACAATGGGCAATGTCTTCTGAAACATGAAAAAATATTGCTTACTCACTTTACCTTAAAGGCTGTTTCCCTGGTCTTTCAATCAAGGAAACCCTAGGAACAGCGCAACTTAAAAGAACTGTTTGTCGTATATACTATTAGGTATTTGATATACCTCACTACAAATTCAGCATAATTCTTAAATCTACATTATAAAAGTGCTTATGAAACAAAGAAAAATCTTCAATTTCTTCGTATCTAGTGGAACCTTGTTGTATAGTTTAGGGACCACATATTTGGAAGCTAGAACCTATATTAGATGTACATCTAGGTTTCAATAGCTTGAAACCATATGTAACAATTCTCGTGTCAACACGATTGGTTGGCTACAGGTTATGTAGAGATTATGTTATATGGTTTGGACGTACGGTATGCTTTAATATGCAGCCAGTGTAATTCAATTAGAATAGGTGTAATCCCTTTTCAGGGTCGGATATCTTTTCATCAATGTTGCTCCTCTGTTTAATATTATGTTTGTAATTTAAGTTGCACTTCGGTTAGAGTGTAATGGATGGAGTTAGAGTAGTCAATCCTTGTTATGACAGAGCTAATCACAAGTTTTATTTACATAATATTTCATACAGATATTTCTGTAAAAAGGAAATGTTTTTCTAATGTGATAATCAGCTATTTTACTACATTATTTATTTCAAAACTCAGAGTCAAATTACAGTCAAGTGATACAACTAGGTCACGATGTGTACTATATATATCTGGACAAGGTTATTATTAGGAATTTTTAAGATGTTACCCAAGTTTCTCAAGTTCCTTTTCTTTACTAGCACTATTCTCGTTCACTCTGAGCTGTTTAACTGCCCCCCATTTCCTAACACTAATATAAACGTGTTTAAAATTTTCAGCGGTATCATCAATATCATTTATGAAGAAGAAAGACTGTGTATCCTCTATATATATTTGAAACTTTACTCCGAGTCTCTATAGTACTTTTACGTACATTTGTAGAACAGATATAAAATGATATTGAGCTTTGTACACTCCTTGGGTAACCACCTGCTTAATGGTTCATATTAGGAATGAGGGTTTCCTATTTGTATGCAATAGTCTCTGGCAAAAAAATGATCTTTTAGTTACACAGTAGCTTGATTTACAATACAAATGGATCAGATATAATTTCGTAATATTTCAAATATAATTTTATTAAAAGAAACACTAATATCGAGTGATATTAAGAACCCATATTTGCCCTCACCATCATTTCCATCAGATCATATACAACAGAGGATATGACTATAATCGTAGAATATAATTGTTTGGTTATCTTGGGATAATTCCTTTGTTTCTGTTCAAGAATTACATATTCTAACACTTTGAAATAAAGGATAGATTCGAAGTAAATCTTTATAAAATCAGCTATGTATTCTTTCGCAGATTTAGAAAGACTATACTAATCAATAACAGTAAATACTATTTGTGAAATTATGCCAGCAAGGCTAGATAAATTTATTTACTCCTAAAAGTTTGGGAACTGGCATATAGGCAATAGCACAATTTGCTTTGTTTGCCATTTTATTAGTCTTAATAACTTAATGTTTTGCTATATTAAATCATTTTAATCTCCTCTGTGCATCACGTACAGCACCAGTCTGATATGGAATATATATATAAAAGACCCAATCATATTTTCTGTTTTGTTATTAAAGAATTCCATAAATTTATTAGTTAGTTCTTGATCGCCGTACGCTATATTTATTTCAATCAAATTTCCTATTGCACCATCCAAGAGACGATAAAACAAATTTATGTGTCGTGCAGCCTCCTTGATTTTTTAAAAGTATTTAGTTTTCTTCCTTCCTTAGTATGTAATTATATTGGTACATTGTAGTTTTGTATTCTACCCATGTACTCTCAGTTTTTAACAAACTCAACATTTTCTTTTCGCCTTTTCCCTCTTTTCTGTAAAGTCTTTCTCCATCAATGGGCCCAGTGTATCATATTGGTATTTTTTTTCACACTTTTTTAAAGCCAACAACACATATAGAGGACAATAAAGAAATGTTGCCATTACCTTCATCATCTAATACATAAAGAGAGATTGCATTTATTTATGAAGCTTATTTTCTTTAGCAGAGAGTTTTTCTGTAAAGGTAATATAAAATTTATAAGGTTGTGCATTAGACAAATAGTGCACTTCTTTCCCATATTAATATCTGATACAGTATTTGTCAACCCATTACTTAAACCTGGATAGGTATGCTACTCGGACACCCCTTTAAGGGTATACTCGGTCGTGAACGACCCCGACTCCGAGAAAAAATTCAGGAAAAATTTAGTTATGTATTGTTTGACTTGCTAAAAATACTTCAAAAAATGCTAAAAATTACTGAAAATATAAATAATACCCATCTACAAAATAACTATTTATTGGAAATATATTAAAAATTTAAGTATACAAAAAAAAAAGACGACGTAAATATTCACAAAAAATAGAAATATACATATACACATAAATCCCTTTAGGGACACCTTCTTAGATGGCATAGCAACAGCGTGTAATTGCTGGAAATGAGTTGAACCCATAGAAGTCAAGATTTGAAATGAGAAAAAAAGGGTAAATTTTTTTGGCCAAAAAAATCTTGTCAAATTTCATGAATTTTTTTGGGTACCCAAATGAAATAGGAAGAGGCTAATTTTTTTTTTATAGAATAAACTCATATTATCATAGAACAGAAATACATAATAGAATGTGCACTAAGATGTAATTTACTGTTATTTACAGGGGCGAAATCTAAAGGTCATTTCTTGACAGCCTAGTTCACAATGTAAATTTCTTATGAAAATCATTGTATCTCCTATAAAATATGATATTTATGCATTAAATTATACCAAAATATCACGAATTCTATACAGAACAAGAATATATAGAGATATGCCAACTTACCTTTCGGGTATGTCAACAAAATGGCCGCAGACCGCAACAACTCTTACAGCCCAATCTACCACTTGGAATGAAGAATGGGGTTGCAAGCTCCATATTATCATCAACATCTCTTTTTAACTCCATTAGAAGTGTGTTGATGACATCCATGCCGAGGGAATACTGCCTGCTGGCCATTATTGAAGATAAATTCAAAATAAATAGAAAAAAAATCAAATTTGCAAAAAACCCCAAAAAATCAGAAATTAGCATTTGAGGGAAAATGGACCTCATGGCAATATATGACATCTAAGCCAAAACCAATGTCATGCAAGTGGTAGACACACCATCCATCCACACTTTCCAACTATAAAGAACCAAACAAGTATCAACACTGTTCGACAATTTATAATTATGTAATAAATTTGCTGTTTGATCACTTACCCCTATAAAGGTATTCAGGGTCGAGGTCGACCCCTGGGGGGGGGGGGGTAAAAAAACGGGGAGGGAGGGAAGTTAGACGAAAATCAGTCCTAAAGCAGACAATGGCATGTAGACTAGTCACCCCTTGCAGGTCGATCACTTCCATATTCGAGACAGCCGATGATTTATGGGGAAAAACAGGTTTTGAAAATGCTGTAGGGGTCGCAAACGACCCATCATACCTTTGCAGGGTTCTAACACTTTGAAATAAAGGATAGATTCGAAGTAAATCTTTATAAAATTAGCTATGTATTCTTTCGCAGATTTAGAAAGACTATACTAATCAATAACAGTAAATACTATTTGTGAAATTATGCCAGCAAGGCTAGATAAATTTATTTACTCCTAAAAGTTTGGGAACTGGCATATAGGCAATAGCACAATTTGCTTTGTTTTGCCATTTTATTAGTCTTAATAACTTAATGTTTTGCTATATTAAATCATTTTAATCTCCTCTGTGCATCACGTACAGCACCAGTCCTGATATGGAATATATATATAAAAAGACCCAATCATATTTTCTGTTTTGTTATTAAAGAATTCCATAAATTTATTAGTTAGTTCTTGATCGCCGTACGCTATATTTATTTCAATCAAATTTCCTATTGCACCATCCAAGAGACGATAAAACAAATTTATGTGTCGTGCAGCCTCCTTGATTTTTTTAAAAGTATTTAGTTTTCTTCCTTCCTTAGTATGTAATTATATTGGTACATTGTAGTTTTGTATTCTACCATGTACTCTCAGTTTTTAACAAACTCAACATTTTCTTTTCGCCTTTTCCCTCTTTTCTGTAAAGTCTTTCTCCATCAATGGGCCCAGTGTATCATATTGGTATTTTTTTTCACACTTTTTTAAAGCCAACAGCACATATAGAGGACAATAAAGAAATGTTGCCATTACCTTCATCATCTAATACATAAAGAGAGATTGCATTTATTTATGAAGCTTATTTTCTTTAGCAGAGAGTTTTTCTGTAAAGGTAATATAAAATTTATAAGGTTGTGCATTAGACAAATAGTGCACTTCTTTCCCATATTAATATCTGATACAGTATTTGTCAACCCATTACTTAATTAAAAGGAAGGCCAAAGTTGTTGCAAAACCTCTGTTAATAACCAAATGAAAGGATTCTAATAGCACACTGAAGTATCATCATTTGATTCGGGATTCATCCAAAGAATGTAATCTTCACAAATAAGTAATTTCGTTGTTACCATGCCAATCATCTGATTAAGCATACCGAACCCTTCAAATGGAATATCTTCCTTTTTTTTTCAGAGGTTACGATAGTCATCATTTTATTCATATGCGTAAAGTTTATTTTCATATATTCAAAACTAGTAACAATATAGTCGCTGGAGATATTTTGTATGGAATAAGCCACACCGGCTGATGACGTCATAGCCAAAACATGTTGTTTTCCCTGGTAGCAGCGGTCACAATACATACTCTCAAAAAATTCAAACTATACTGACTTAAGTTTACCTTCAGGGGATGTGTTGTGATTGCTGTTAACACGGAAAACAACATGATTGACTATGACGCTATAAGGAGGTGGCGCTTATTTCGCCATGAGTCTCTGCGGCTACTTTACTTCTTTTCATCCTCTTGAGATGTAGATAGCCTTTGGGAAAGAAAGGCCAACGTTCCCCTAACTTGTTCTCTGTCGGGATATGAAAGAAATAATGTCAATTTGGGTCACATTAGTTGTCTTACCCTTGTCATAGTCATTAAGCCATTTTTTCATATATGGCTAAAATTTGGAAAATGCTCTCATTTATCAATTCCCTTATTTAAGTTGCTCTATTATCACCAGATTCAATATCAATATATCCACAGTTTATGGCTTTCTTAGTATTCAATATCCGTATTTTCTGCTATTACTATTATTCCAAATCTTAAGCTTTGCAATTTCTTCGGTTTACCACTGCAAATTTATAAATTTTTCCACTTGAGAATAGCTTTTCTTGGTGGACATAACTCAATAAAAAATCCTCAACACACTGTAATCTAAAACAGCCTTTTATAAAATGTCTATATCTTTGATAGTGGGAGCAGATGAACATATGATACCTATTAAGTATGTTATACGTCCCTCATCGTAACATAACTATTTCCCCATTAATATGAAAAGACCTGCAAACATTAGGTTAACTTTTTCAGCATGAATTGAGTAGTCCCATCCATCGCACTTCTCTTGGATAACCGACTTGTCATCCCTTCTGCATTTGGATTCAAAGCATTAACTATTTATATTTCGTCACTGAATACAATGAATATAATAATTTGTTGTATTAGTTTTCCATTTTTTACTCTCATCTGTATCAGCAACCATGTTTTGAATACTATTTACAGGCTTTATTTCTAATCCTTCCATAATCCTAGTGTAAGTGACATGTCAAAATGACGGCTAAATAATTTATGGAGATATGCACACACGCACAGGCTGAGAAACGTTCAAATTCAACCAGTCCACCAACAGCCTTTCTTAACTACAAACTATCTCACCCATAGGTATGCGTGTGCTGTTGAGCCTAACAGTAAAGGAATATGTATTTCTACCTTTATATATTGTATGTTGCCAAGTACTTTGTGTTTAATTTAAACAGGAGATATATATATATATACTATATAATATATATATTATATACTTTTAGTATAGATTTTAGTTTGGCATAGTTTTACCTATAGAAGACTTCAGTACGACTGTTTCCACAATTCCTCAGGGAGGTAAATAAACTTGTGTTGGCGATAGTCCAGTAGGAGACTCACAGAGAGAGAGAGAGAGAGAGAGAGAGAGAGAGAGAGAGAGGGAGAGAGAGAGAGAGAGAGATATTTCCCAGGAAACTAATCTTTGGAAAGGGGAAGGGAATGGTCCTAGAGTCGTATGCAATAAGACTGAAAACTGCTTCTTACAGAGTTGTTTGGACTCTGGCCAACATCATGCAACGCCATTGTCACTGGATAATTCGGAAAAGTTTCATGTTGCGATGTAATTTAACTTGTGTGACTTTCAACTGGTTGGAGAATAGAAGTTTTACTTTAGGTTTCTTTTTAGGAGATTTATCTTGTTCCTTTGTAATAGTGCTGATTGCTCACGCTATTTTAGTCAATGTATAATATTTTCAAGTTACTCTATAATCTATTTAATTTGCGATTATGATTAAGAAATCCCAACATTTATTAATTAGTAATGGCTTTTGATACATGAATGTAGTTCGTCCTAATTATCATATATGCAATTTAGGCCCAGAATTTTTTTTTAAAGGAATACAAACTTGTATCTAGACTTGTGTAATGAAATTAAGCAATGTGGATTATATCTGAATCAGATTATTTCTGGGAACTTCATAAACATTTCGAGAGCCTTCAATATTGAAACGACAATGATATAAAAAAATTTAATTTTCCAGAAGGCAAATCTATAAGTTTAAATAATATACTGTTATCCTAATATTTTGTTTATAACGTAAGCCGAAAAAAATATTGTTTCAGATAATTCTATCTTAAGCTGTTGCATTTTTCATATCTCTCAGTTTTTCTATCTGCTTTATGTAGTTGTATAATAGGATAAATGATCTGTTTCATGCGGTACTGCATGCCAAACGTCTTATATAAAATAGTATAAATGTTTGAGGTTTTTATGGATAAATTTTATGATACATTGCATGATAAATTCACAGAATACTAAACCTGTTTTTAGTAGAATATAAAGTCAGAATTATGATACTTTTATAATTATTCTAAAATAATTCTAAAAACATATGCAATTGCTATTATAAACTCAATTTGAAGGCTTTCACCTTACTTTTCCAGTAAACGGTTCTATTTCCTCTTCTAGGGACAAGGAATTTCCAATTTTTATGGCCTCTCTTTCCAGGAAGTGCCATAGGGCTATGTGGAATCCTTTAAAAATTACCATTAAATCCAAAGTAGAAAATATATCCTGGATTATTCAGTCTTTTTCATCGTTTTCTACATTCAGTTTGTGAAAAACATTTTCAATCGCCCAAAATCAAATAACTTGAGGCACTTCAAATCCAGTACAGGTCAGAGATAAAGTGGGGGCCTCGGAGAATTTAGTCTGTCAATTTGTTATTGACCTTAAAATTGTTGTCAATACAATATTTGACATCTCATATTTACATCAAGTTAAATCACACTTTTAAATCATTCTTTTACATGATGATGAACTGTTTTGAGATTTGCCATTAATGTTTATTATAGCATACCGTTTTATTCTAGTTTTGATGATGTAAAAGATTGATTATAATTGTTAGTGTTCATA
>NC_090725.1:29444003-29454003 GCF_036898095.1 Palaemon carinicauda | reverse complement strand
ATTTCAAATCACATTTTCATATGTAAAATAGTATGAAAAGTAATGAATATATATATATATATATAATATATAAGTGTATATATATATATATATAATATATACTTTATATATATATATATATATATATTTATAAATATATATATATATATATATATATACATACATATATTTGTGTCTTTGCTCGTGTATATATATATATATATATATATAAAGACCTTTCTATATAAGCCACATTTTGTGCCCGGGAAAAAAATAAAACCCTATTTTGTTTTTTCAAAAGGAGATTTGCTGTCAAGAAACACACTTAGAATTTTGAAAGAGTCATACGGAATTAAAGAAACATTATCAATAATAAGATCCGGATGTTATGAAACAACTGTCCTCGACCTGCCTACAGTTATAATTTTCTGTTTTTATAAGACTCAGCTTCATACACCATATTTTCCACCGTGCACTATAGTTTAGGTATATCAATACTAAGAGATTCGGCGAACCCAGATCAACCTTCAGGAGATGAAATTGATGTAGAGAGATTAATATCATCTGCATATGCAACAAGATTTTTTTTAAGCCAAACCTCTTGTCATGTGTATGAAGCATGGAAAGTAATGGGCCAGAAACACTACCCTAGGGATGACCGGATATCAAGTTCCTATACTCACTATGATGCCAATCAACAATAATTCTGCGACCTATTACTTAAAAATTCAATAATGATACTGCGAAAAGACCCACCCACACTAACTTGTTTGACTTTGAAAACAAGAGTCAAAGGTACCACTAAAATCAAGGCCAATCATACGAACTTCCTAACCACAATCATGGTATTTTTTTTACAACTTTTGAGATAGCACCGATAGTTACGTTAACAGTCTTCTACTATAATTTCTAGTAATGATTACTTTGATTTATGCATAGGCAGACACATAAACATAGATCAGTTACCGATGGAGGTAGAGTTAATATAAAGTTGTTTCAAAGGTACTAATACATGGGATATGACGGGGGAAATACACTCGAGGAAGAAAATACTCTTCCGAATGATGGCAATCATTTTGTATTGCTAAACTCACTCTCTTTTAGCGAAAAAAAGTTACGTTTGTTATATATATATATATATATATATATATATAAATATATATATATATATATATATATATATCTTATTTCCCGCTTAGGCGAAGAGTAGTCATGTTCAGGCGAGAAGGGTATCCTAAAAAGTTGCAATCAGGAAACATATTCTCCCACAAATTGCTGAACTAGTTAGAGAAGGGGGTTGGGTAGGAAGAGCTCAGTTTGTATGTATGCACATCTATCTAAATATTTAGACTTTATTTTTGACGGCTCGGGTACACTAGTAAATTATAAATCCTTTTCCCCAATGATTTCCTGTTAAAAAACCTTCACTAAAAATTGGACTAACAAACATGCAAATAGGAGTAAGGCCATCAACAGCAATTTGTCTGCAAATTAATTAACGCTAAGTAGAAAGATTTTCTCATTTAAAAAGTACCATGAACTTATTTTTTTTTCCTCTCCAACTTGCGCAGAAAGCGGGACATGGTGTCACAACGAAAACACGAGTTATTTAACCAACACGTAAATGAGGTATTCTGGGAAACCGTCTCATTACTATTAGTAGATTAAAACACATTTCATTAAACGGTCAAAATTAGCCTCTTTTCAAGCTGGAATTGTTATGTTCATTGAATGTATTATATGGCCTATCTGATAAGAATAATGCACAATTTCATTTGAAATGAATACTGTATGTGCATATATATATATATATATATATATATATCTATATATATATATATATATATATATAAACATATATATATATATATATATATATATATATGTGTGTGTAGAAATCACGAAAGCTGACACGTGATGAATATAAAATGTATTATAGCCACGAAAGGAAAAATGAAAAAGACTTGATTGGAGTTAGTACTTTCATCCACTCAGGACATTATCAAACTCAGCAATGAGAATACATATACAAAGACATCGTATTTATACAGGAGAACGGGATCCAACAGCTGTCAGTTTCTTAATAATTCCGGAGAAGTCCGATTTTAGATAAAAGGATAATACTGGATTAACGGAAAACAGACCTGGACTTAGATTCAAATTTCTACCTTGAGTACAGGAGATTAAAAATGATTCAACAATATTCCTTTGGAAATAGTCATTTACATGGATTATTTTTTCCGTCTTTGACCAACCAATTCTGTGACTTGACCCTAACCAGTGGGAGGCCAAGGCATTATTAAGAGAACCCTGGAGACGGCCACCTGATGTTGTTTTAATCTGACTGGTATACTTTTTGATGTTTGGCCAACATAAAATAGGTTACACTCTGAACAAGGAATGCTATATATTACATTATTATCATTTCCAGAACTATTCTTAATTAACATGTTTTTTAAAGTACAATTATATTTAAACACTACAGCAATATCTAGTTTTTTCAAAAGGGGTATAACATCTAAAAAACAAACATGAAATGGCAAACAAAGCATATTATTAATTGTTTCCTTTCTCTCTAATTGGACACTATAAAATGTTTCTATAAAATGTTTCCTTAGCCTTATTCATACATTTTTCTAAGAAATATTTAGGATAACAAAGATCTGTAGCAATTTTTTCTATTTTAGTGAACTCCTCCTCAATGTAATCTGGGCTACAAATTCTCAATGCCCTAAGGTACATGGAAGAAAAAACTGAATGCTTAATATTTTTAGAGTGACCGGAGTAAAAATGTACATACGAAAAATTATTTGTAGGCTTTCTATATATGGAAAACTTAAATTTATCTGTTTCTCTAACTATTAAAACGTCTAAAAATGGGATACGGTTATTTTCTTCATTTTCTATAGTGAATTTTATTGATGGTACTAATGAATTAATGATTGAAACAAAGCCCTCAAGATTAAAATTTTCTTCTAAAATACCTAGAACATCATCAACATATCGATACCACACAATTTGGGAAGACCACACTGAAGGGATTAATCTAGATTCAAAAAATTCCATATATATGTTGGATAAAAGTGGAGACAAAGGATTACCCATAGCCATACCTTATTTATATGGTTTAATTAAAACCCATAAAACAGGATATCCAATCAGACCAATTATCAGTGCTACAGGTTCTATTAACTATAAATTATCCAAATATTTAGTCAAATTACTTTCCCCGATCTTAGGATCTATTTCAACCTCTCATATAAAAAATTCTGTTGATCTTTGCGAAAAATTACAAAAAGTTAAACTTACGTCTAGACATAGATTAGTAAGTTTTGATGTAACTTCATTGTTTACCAAAGTGCCGGTTGATGACTTATTGGATTTCCTGTCGGGTATTTTAGATGCTTATGATTTACCTTTATCAACCCCTACTATTATTGAGCTCATTTGTTTGTGCATTAAAAAGTGTAAATTTAGTTTTAATGGAGATTTCTATGAACAGGTTTTTGGTATGGCTATGGGTAATCCTTTGTCTCCACTTTTATCCAACATATATATGGAATTTTTTGAATCTAGATTAATCCCTTCAGTGTGGTCTTCCCAAATTGTGTGGTATCGATATGTTGATGATGTTCTAGGTATTTTAGAAGAAAATTTTAATCTTGAGGGCTTTGTTTCAATCATTAATTCATTAGTACCATCAATAAAATTCACTATAGAAAATGAAGAAAATAACCGTATCCCATTTGTAGACGTTTTAATAGTTAGAGAAACAGATAAATTTAAGTTTTCCATATATAGAAAGCCTACAAATAATTTTTCGTATGTACATTTTTACTCGGTCACTCTAAAAATATTAAGCATTCAGTTTTTTCTTCCATGTACCTTAGGGCATTGAGAATTTGTAGCCCAGATTACATTGAGGAGGAGTTCACTAAAATAGAAAAAATTGCTACAGATCTTTGTTATCCTAAATATTTCTTAGAAAAATGTATGAATAAGGCTAAGAAAACATTTTATAGTGTCCAATTAGAGAGAAAGGAAACAATTAATAATATGCTTTGTTTGCCATTTCATGTTTGTTTTTTAGATGTTATACCCCTTTTGAAAAAACTAGATATTGCTGTAGTGTTTAAATATAATTGTACTTTAAAAAACATGTTAATTAAGAATAGTTCTGGAAATGATAATAATGTAATATATAGCATTCCTTGTTCAGAGTGTAACCTATTTTATGTTGGCCAAACATAAAAAAGTATACCAGTCAGATTAAAACAACATCAGGTGGCCGTCTCCAGGGGTTCTCTTAATAATGCCTTGGCCTCCCACTGGTTAGGGTCAAGTCACAGAATTGGTTGGTCAAAGACGGAAAAAATAATCCATATAAATGACTATTTCCAAAGGAATATTGTTGAATCATTTTTAATCTCCTGTACTCAAGGTAGAAATTTGAATCTAAGTCCAGTCTGTTTTCCGTTAATCCAGTATTATCCTTTTATCTAAAATCGGACTTCTCCGGAATTATTAAGAAACTGACAGCTGTTGGATCCCGTTCTCCTGTATAAATACGATGTCTTTGTATATGTATTCTCATTGCTGAGTTTGATAATGTCCTGAGTGGATGAAAGTACTAACTCCAATCAAGTCTTTTTCATTTTTCCTTTCGTGGCTATAATACATATATATATATATATATATATACATATTATATATATAAATATTTATATATATAGATATATATGTATGTATATATAGAAATATATATATATATATATATATACATATACATATATATATATATATATATATGTATATATATAAAAATTTATGTATATATAAGTATGTATATATATATATATATATATAAATATATATATATATATATATATATACTCTAATATATATATATATATATACACATATATGTATAATTATATATATATATATATATATATAGTATATATATATATATATCTATATTTATATTATATATATATATATATATGTATATATATATATATATATATATACATTAAAATAAAAAAAATCGTGTAATTGTGATAGATTAAATAATCTACAATGTATGAAAAAATTGATTTATTGAGCTTTCAAGGGCCCACTTGCTTCGTCTTCTGTTTCGTAAGAAATAGAAAACCCGTTACAGTCTTAGCGAAAAGTAAAATCATATCAAGGTGAATTTTTTACATCGTTTCAAGATTCCTTAGCAATAGTTACGCTGTTTTAGACAATTTTATTTAAAAACATATATAATTAAAAAATTACTTTGATGAATAATGAAATTCTTATAACTTTGAATTTAAACAACTTCAATCACATTTTGTCTATGCGTATCAGGCATTGATGATAATTTGTCCATATCCTTAAAGATTTTCCAGTGTCATATGTTTAAAAATCGCGCTATTTAAATTTACTTTTCTAATGGAATCTCTCGGTTCTTGTTTTCTTCTTTCGAAATCTACTGCCTCTCCTATGTATACCCTATCAAATGAACCACATGGTAGTTTAAATATACCTGCTTTATTGGCTGCTGTTCATTTCGCTGATTTTGTCAACACCTTAATACTTAACTCATTTTTGTATACCCCAGCTATTTTACAACTTTTAGGTAGGTGTCAAGTAATTTGTTGTCCTGGCCTGTTTGAGGAATGATAAAAAGATATGGATCAACATTTAAAAATGGTTCTTTTTCCTTTACAACATATCATATTCCCTTTCTTTTAGGTGTATCTTTTCCATAAACCCAGAATGATAGCCATGTTTCGTGAAAATCTTTTCAAGAAACTGATTTCATATTGAATAAAATCTTGGTCACAATCTTTATACAACCCTCAAAAATAAGTTAGAAATATCCCCTAATTTTGTAGTTCAAAAATGTATGTATATAGGAATCCGAATGAGTTTCTTTCCTGTAAACCTAGAATTGAGGACAGCCAACTTCCGGACAGAATACTAGTGTGTCGAAAGAAGGTAGTTTATTATTATTTTCTATTTCATCTTTGAATTTAATTGAAGGGTGGAGATTGTTTAAAGACTAGAATGTGATGAATATTAGGAGATTGCGTAAGAACAGCAAAAATATCATTAACATATCTGACCCATGTATGATCAAAATCTAATGAGTCAGGTAAAAGTTTTGTCTTTTAAATATATTTGCTAAAACAGGAGATAGGGGGGAATCCATGGGAAGACTGACCGTTACAAGTAAAATACGGCTCAGAAATCCACGCATAATATAAAAATGTCATGAGGTACAGGTATACATGAATCTAATGTATCAATATTGTTATTCATGTATTGAAGACATTGTTGTACTGAGACATTGGTAAATAAGGATTCAAAATAAAAACTGACTAACTTTTTGTTTAGAAGATTAATATCTATAATTCTGTTAACAAAATTAGAAGCATTTTTTAAATGAGATGATGATATGGTGCCAAGGCATAGGGAGAGTAACTTTGATATCCACTTAGATATATTGTAAGTTACACAATATAAGCCTGAAATTTCTTACACATCTCCGGATAACCTTTCTGGAAGAGAGATTTTCACATTTTATTGTAAGTTGCCTGGCATCGTTTAAGAAGATCTGTTGTTACAGAATTTTATTGTATGTAGATTCGATACATAATGAGAAATTAATTGTTTTCTGTATAAGTATTTACATGTAGAACTACTATTTTATTACTTATATCTGCTTATGAGATGAGAAGATATATTCCTTTTTTTTCACATCGTTAAGTGCTCCAAAAAGAGTCTTTAGGAACTAGTTTTAAATTTTTGCTTAGCTAGGATAG
This sequence comes from Palaemon carinicauda, assembly GCF_036898095.1. Taxonomy (NCBI): domain Eukaryota; kingdom Metazoa; phylum Arthropoda; class Malacostraca; order Decapoda; family Palaemonidae; genus Palaemon; species Palaemon carinicauda. The sequence continues at coordinate 29,447,209 of NC_090725.1, read as the reverse complement.
TTCTTAAAATAAATCCTTTAGCAGAAGAGGAATATATATCCTAATCAATTCAATATTAGACCATTTTCAAACTTAGCAAAATCTACAAAAATAGGTAAAATACAATCAGTTGATGGTAATTGGGAAAACGAGAGACCATACCAGAAAATACATTTCTGCTTTGTGGTGATTGTTATCTTGTAGAATATATTTAAACCAAGGGCTGAATTTAAAAAGTCAATTGAAAATTATGACACAGTTTACCTTTCATTTCCAAAAGATGACGACAGGAAACTCCAAGTGCATGACACACACACACACACACACATATATATATATATATATATACACACACACACACACATATATATATATAAATATATATATATATATATATATATTTTATATATATATATGTATATTTTTATATATATATATATATATATATGTACACACACTCCATATATATATATATATATATGTATATGTACACACACACACACACACACATATATATATATATATAATATATATATTTATATATATATATATATATATATATACATATATATATATAAAAAGATAGATAGATAGATAAATAGATAGATATATAGATATAACCATACATGTCACCATCACTTATAATTATCGAATTGGCTCCGCAATATTCCATAAAGAAACCCGTATTAGTAATAAATATTATTGAACGGACAAGAGTTCGCACTGATGATTGATGAAAATTACTGTAAACATTAAACATCTAAAAAAATCTCGTTGATAATGATGAAATTATCATATATATATATAATATATATATCTATTTATCTATCTGTCTATATATATATATATATATATATATAAATATATATACATATATATATATATATATATATATGAATTGCGTCATATTAATACTCTTTGTTCTTTCATATAACATTGACTTGATTTCATTTAATTACTAAAACTATTGACGTTTCTTCCAACATCATAACTTTTTTAGACATGAAATATAAATAATCACTAAATTTTCACGATATACAATCTTTAAAAATTATACTGTCCAAAAACAAAAAAAAAGCATTTATATCCTGATCATCTTAATTTTCAAGTAACGTTTATATATATATATATATATATATATATATACTAAGATGCTTAACAAAATTATCATAGCTAATTTGATGCCACTATTAAGACACTGTTATCACTCATTGCTGTGTTGAATAAATATGATCAAGTAACTTGTCATATATCATTCATCTCTTTATGAAATATAATTCTTGCGTAAATTGTATTGATGGAATAATCTAGCGTGTCAATCAGAGAAAAATAAAAGTGATTTTCCTTTTGATAGCCTGCATAAATTTTAGTTTGGTCTTATTATACATAATTTAGCAAAATTGGAAGATATTTTAGATTACAATTACTTCTACTCGCAAATTATTCTTTAAAATCAATGAACGATGCAAGGCCATTAGCTACAGTACTTATAAAAACAGTGCTCGGGTAGAGATTTGAAATCTGTAATTGTAAGCCCCTCTTCCTGAGAAGAGAGAGAGAGAGATAGAGAGAGAGAGAGAGAGAGAGAGAGAGAGAGAGAGAGAGAGAGCTGCTGGGCTTAAACTAATTGTGGATTAGCATTTTTTAAAAAGTTAGGCATTGATTTTTCCAGGAACAGCCATTTTGGAAGAGACTTGCACTGAATACTTGAGTTACTTAGATGAGGTTTCCGGAACTTCGTATGTTGCTGATCGTTTGGAAAATTTTAGTTTCATGATTCGTTTTATATACTCTCTGAAACATCCATGATACGTAATAAATAAAAAGAATGTTTGTTTATGTTGATCATTATAGATTCAAGTATCTCATATTGCTTTACTGAATATTAGAAAAAAAAATTATTACGATGCAATACAAATGTAATATTACATTTTCGTTTGTACCTCATATTATCGAGCTCACTGTCGTCATAAAAAATGAAATATATGCTCTTCATTATCTTATGTAACTTACATCCTCCATTGGTTTTCATGTCAATTATTTTTTTTGTGCTTAAAACTAATTAAATAATTATACTCTTATAGCTAGTAGGTTTATTCTTTTTTTATTTTTTATTAATTCACTTCATAATTGTGTCTTTATACTACATAGTTCCTTATAATTATGGCATTATTGAATATTTATTTTCATTTTCCTTAAGGCATGAATACTGTAGTTCATTATTTGTTATAGTTCAAATCTCTCTCTCTCTCTCTCTCTCTCTCTCTCTCTCTCTCAACACCTCATTGAAAAGTCCTTTGCTACTTATAAGCATTATTATTAGAACATCAATCTTATAAATCTGTAAACCATGGTTCAAAGAAACGCAAGTAATTCATACTTTCATCTTCCTATATATCTTGCTTAATTAATGTTCGATTAGTAATTAGCACAATAAACATGAATACACCAACGTGTACACACCCATATATATATATATATATTACATATATATATATATATATATATATATATTTATATATATATATATATATATATGGGTGTGTGTGCGTGTGCGTGGGTGTGTCTGTATGTGTATGTGTGTGTCTCTTTGTGAGTATGTAACTTGTGTGTGCGTCCCGGTAAAATCTAATTTTTCATTAATATATATTCTATTAAAACGGCGAAGTTAGTTTTGGAAAGAGATTCGAATCAAGTGCATTGGTGACGTTACTGATTGGATGGAGGTCATGGCAAAATATTTTTTTATGTTCATCTGGTTATTTATCTCTGTTGTGTTCAGATTAATGTAGGTATTTCCCAGCAATGCTCAACATCTAATCCCCATTTAATTAAATAATAAATTTCGTATGATAAATGATGTCCAAACAATCATCTCTTTCCCGTGTGGGTTTATGCTTTTAAAAATAATTATGACTAAATCTAGTTGTAGTCCAGTAAATCTAGAACTAAAAGATCTGAATCCACGGGAAATAGGAATATTAACTGAACGTGATTTTTTATTGCAGTTGAGTCTCATACTTTGCATAAATTATTTTTTGTCTGGTAGAAATATAGTGATTTATAATAAAAAATAGCTTTTGTATCAAAAAGTGTGCTATATATTGGTAAGATGAACCGCCAAAATGCTACGGAATATATACAAAATGTATTAATATAATATGACAACTACTGAAGATATTTGAATTCATGTTTTTGTTTTTAAAATCTATGTTCTATCAATTGTA
>NC_090725.1:29439003-29441503 GCF_036898095.1 Palaemon carinicauda | reverse complement strand
CAAACGAACATGAAAATTCATGTCTGCTGTTTTGCTCTGAACATTGTCTGTCTCTCGAACATGTTATGTCCCGTTGCCTTGAGGTTTTGTATATAAAGAAGAGTGTTCCTTAATATATAACTCAGTCGTTTTCAGTCTGCCTTTGAGTTCACAACTCCTCTCTCGGCCCGTCACAATATATATCTATATATGTATGTATATATATATGTATATATATAAATATATATATAGATGTAGATATATATATATATATATATATATATTTGTATATATGTGTATATATTCACACATATATATATATATATATATATGTATATATAAACATATATATGCATATATATAGGCTATATATATATATATATATATTGGTATATATATATACATATACATATATACATATATATATATATATATATATACCTACATACATATATATATATATATATATATGTATATATATATATAGGTAAGGAGGTGTATGTTGCGTTTGTGGATCTGGAGAAAGCGTATGATAGAGTTGATAGGGAAGCAATGTGGAATGTGATGAGGTTATATGGAGTTGTTGGAAGGTTGTTGCAAGCAGTGAAAAGTTTCTACAAAGGTAGTAAAGCATGTGTTAGAATAGGAAATGAAGTGAGTGATTGGTTTCCGGTGAGAGTGGGGCTGAGAAAGGGATGTGTGATGTCGTCGTGGTTGTTTAACTTGTATGTTGATGGAGTGGTGAGAGAGGTGAATGCTCGAGTGCTTGGACGAGGATTAAAACTGGTAGGCGAGAATGACCATGAATGGGAGGTAAATCAGTTGTTGTTTGCGGATGATACTGTACTGGTAGCAGACCCAGAAGAGAAGATTAACCGACTAGTGACAGAATTTGGAAGTGTGTGTGTGAGAGAAGGAAGTTGAGAGTTAATGTGGGTAAGAGTAAGGTTATGAGATGTACGAGAAGGGAAGGTGGTGCAAGGTTGAATGTTATGTTGAATGGAGAGTTACTTGAGGAGGTGGAGCAGTTTAAGTACTTGGGGTCTGTTGTTGCAGAAAATGGTGGAGTGGAAGCAGATGTATGTCAGAGAGTGAATGAAGATTGCAAAGTGTTGGTGGCAGTTAAGGTAGTGGTAAAAAATAGAGGGTTGGGCATGAATATAAAGAGAGTTCTATATGAGAAAGTGATTGTACCAACTGTGATGTATGAATCGGAGTTGTGGGGAATGAAAGTGATGGAGAGAAAGAAATTGAATGTGTTTGATATGAAGTGTCTAAGGAGTATGGCTGGTATATCTCGAGTAGATAGGGTTAGGAACGAAGTGGTGAGGGAGAGAACGGGTGGTAGAAATTAGTTAGCGGCTAGAGTGGATATGAATGTGTTGAGGTTGTTTGGCCATGTTCAGAGAATGGAAAATAGCTGTCTGCTAAAGAAGGTGATGAATGCAAGAGTTGATGGGAGAAGTACAAGAGGAAGGCCAAGGTTTGGGTGGAAGGATGGTGTGAAGAAAGCTCCGGGTGATAGGAGGATAGATGTGAGAGAGGCAAGAGAGCGTGCTAGAAATAGGAATGAATGGCGAGCGATTGTGACGCAGTTCCGGTAGGCCCTGCTGCTTCCTCCGGTGCCTTATATGACCGCGGAGGTAGCAGCAGTAGGGGATTCAGCATTATGAAGCTTCATCTGTGGTGGATAATGTGGGAGGTTGGGCTGTGGCACCCTAGCAGTACCAGCTGGACTCGGTTGAGTCCCTGGTTAGGCTGGAGGGACGTAGAGAGTAGAGGTCCCCTTTTTGTTTTGTTTCATTTGTTGATGTCGGCTACCCCCCAAAATTGGGGGAAGTGCCTTTGGTATATGTATGTATATATATATATATATATATATATATATGTGTGTGTGTGTGTGTGTGTTTGTGTGCACGTATGTATATGATTTATGATAATTTATTATAAAAAAGAAATCTCCATATTTCACAATTGCACGATAATTTGGTCCTTCATTCCGACTCTTTATGTTCCATTTTTAGTTTTAAACATCCGTAGGCTATTCATATAATATATTTCATAATTGCGAACTCATTTCGTTTGGTGAAGAAAAACACAATACCTAACAAAATAAAATATATTTCTAGGATGAATTGTCATAGTGAAATTAAGAAAATAATATATGTAAATCCTAATGGGATTTCTATATCAACAATATTTTTCCACCAGTTCAAATATTATTCTGCATCTGAATAATCAATGCCGGATACATGTAAAGGGAGAAATCGTAAATCATTAAGAGATGCCGCAGTTTCACCCAAAGTGTTTGTTTAATTGTAAGATCTTGTTCTGCCACGAAATTCTACAAAGTCGTTTTTCAATGTGTGCAGAAAGCGATTTTCTTCCTTGTTGGTGCATCAATACCGATGTAGTCCACTTACAGTCATTACAACTTCTGGTGGTTTTCAGGAACTAACACCATATACTTTATTTTTTCTTCTTCCAGCATTTCACTTAAAAGTAAATTGACCTTGACTGG
>NC_090725.1:29426503-29429003 GCF_036898095.1 Palaemon carinicauda | reverse complement strand
CACTAATTTACTAGAAAAAAATGCATTAAGATAATAATTTGAATGATTATGAACTAATTATCCATTGCAAATAGATATATGAATAAAGAATACGTGAAATGTCAACGTTAATAATTAACAGTAACCTCAAGGAAATTCAGAATACGATTACTTTTCATGATTCTGAAAACTGAATAAATGCCGACAAAATTAATAAACCTAGTGAAATTCAGTTAACATTCTGTTAAAATTATAAATATAAGATTATTTAGAAACAATTAAAATTTTAAATTGCTGAGGATATAAAACTCGGGAATAAAATACTACAAGCTTTTTTTCAATATGCATAAAAACCACATTCCATTTGTGCCAGTTACCTATTCTCTAACAAAGATACAAACAGCTTTTTGATCATCCTTTTTATGAAAAAGTCATATGCTTGATTCTTAACTATCAGATTTATCAATTTTGATAAAATAATTGAAAAAAGCTTTACTACCGTTTCTTATTGTTTTCTCCTTCATTCGTTCCCAAAATTTGACTTACAATTGTTGAAATTGGTTTGATTAAAGATTAGAAATATAGTGAATATGAAAAAGTTATTCTTCTTGTGGTACTTCAATCAGAATCTAGGCATCAAGAACATACAAAATCCCAAATTAATCTTTTTGACGGAATAAACAATAAATAGTTTTGTGCCTAGCGAGATTCATCTCATATGCAGATAGGGGCATCGATTTAGGTTTCATTATCCACACTTTTATTTGGAAAAAATGTTCAAGTTATTTTTGTTAGTTAATGGACCAATTTGAAAGGCGTTCATGAGAAAATATGTACAAAGCCGTTTAACTGAGCCACTTACAAAAGATTACAAAGCTGAAAAATGAAATAACTTCAATGACTGTCATCAGAGAAGGTTATTTTTATTGTTATAAAAAATATGTATTCTTAAATCACAACAGCTTTCTCCACATTTTCTATAGAAGTATCTTATCTATGACGTACGATGATATTTTATTTATAGAAGCCTTTTTTTTCCCAGTGTAATAATTATATTTAATGCCCTTGCATCATTGCTGGTATTTCTTTTACTGTTACTGTAAAAAAAACATAAAAAAAGTATATAGTTTAGAATGAAATATCAAACTATTTATAACGTGAGCATTGAAAATGAAAATAATACTCATATACAGGTTATAATCAACATCATCACAAAGGAAACATGATTTTAATTTACAGTGTCAATATCGAGTTATTTTATCGAATGTATTATCCTAAAGTGAAATATGTCTCAAGTGATGCATTGAATGAATATGTGTGTATGATCTATGGATACAATGAAAATATAAAAGGTTGTGCAATATCAAATACATTTCTGAATTATAGAGACGTTAATTTCATAATATCAGTTGAATTAAACATGTAATTTACTCATAATCATTATATAACTGACTGTTATTTAAACGAAATTACTAATCTGAAGATACTACTCTCCATAACCAATTGAACTATTTTTTTGGCTAAGTTTTGACTCAGTATATTAGTTTTTTCTTCACCATTTGTTCTTTTTTGGAGACACTCTGTACCCACTTCGTTGGATCTATCATCTATTCAAGTCCTTCCATGATCATAATCCTAATAAAATCATGTTCCAGAAGTGGTAATGGTATGTGATATTTCAAAGCTTACTTTTAGTTTTCCGTTTGTAGGTGCATTAAGCAATTTTCATACTTTTAAAGAATATAACCCCATACATTTTATTTCTTTTCTACTATATATATATATATATATATATATATGTACATATATATATATATATATATGTATTAAACCCATACATTTTATTTCTTTTCTACTATATATATATAAATATATATATATATATATATATATATTTATATATATATAGATATGTATATATATAAACATATATATATATATTATAAATATAAATATATATGTATATATATATATATATATATACTGTGTATATATATGTATATATATATATATATATATATACATACATATATATATATAATATATATATATATATATACATATATATATATATATATATATGTATATATGTATATATATTATTATTAGTCGTATTATTCAAACTACAACCCTAGATGGAAAAGCAAGATGCTATAAGCCCAAGGGCTCCAATAAGGAAAAATAGCCCAGTGAGGTAAGGAAATAAGGATATAAATAAATGAAGAGAACAAATAAATAATAAATCATTCCAAAAACAGTAACAACTTCAAAATAAATATGTCCCTATATAAACTATCAACAACGTCAAAAACAGATATGTCATATATAGACTATAAGAAGACTCATGTCAGCCTGCTCAACATGAAAACTTTTGCTTCAACTTCGAACTTTTAAAGTTCTACTGATTCAACTACCCGATAAGGAAGGTCATTTCACAACTTGTTAACAGCTGGAATAAAACTACTAGAATACTCTGTAGTATTGAGCCTCATGATGGAGAAGGCCTGGCTATTAGAATTAA
>NC_090725.1:29404003-29416503 GCF_036898095.1 Palaemon carinicauda | reverse complement strand
TATCTATTCCTTGAGATCTAGCACTAAATATGAATCATGATCCATGGTGCATGTGCATACCCAAGATTTAATATATGCATTGTATCTGATTTTCTTTCTGCATATAGAATATATAATTATTAAAACTCAGTCAACTATTCAGTTGAACAGGAATTGTTAGACGAATAATGGTTTTGTTCTACCTAGCTAATATAAAAGCAAGAAAAAGGTATACTTTTTGATTAATTAATACATTATGTAGTGAGCTGTAGAAATGTAACAATGTTTACAAAAATTTTATTTTTGAATTTGAGAAATGCTATAAATTCTAAAATATTGTAATGGTTGAATTACATTAACAGTTGTTTTGGTGCTTCATATATGAGATTGAGAGGTAATTAGCTTTTAGGTTATTACTGAGGGCCGTAAAATATGTAACTCGTACACTGGAAGATTCACGCCCATGTCTAACTATGTATATATATATATATATATATATGTGTGTGTATATATATATATATATATATATGTATATATATATATGTATTTATATATATATATATATATATATGTGTGTGTGTATATATATATATATATATGTATTTATATATATATATATATATATATTCATATATATATATATATATATATATTCATATATATATATATATATATGCATATATATATATATATATATATATTCATATATATATATATATATATATATTATATATATATATATATATATATGTGCATGTATGGGATTAATTATATATGATTAATTACTTAATATAAGTATTTTAGACAGGCCAGGTTATAACTGCCGCATCAACTACTTCGAAGCAATCCATTTCAAATGAAAAACTCCTCTTACTCCATGCTGGAACCATTTTTTATTTACATCAGTTGACTACTAGAAAACCATAAGTAATAAATACAATATGTCTTATTAACAAGATTATTGAAAAAGATCCCTATACCTAGAAAAGACAAGGAAAGTGAGAGAGAGAGAGAGAGAGAGAGAGAGAGAGAGAGAGAGAGAGAGAGATAAACCGTAACGTAATATATAAATCTTGCATCAATTAATATGAACGCATAATTTTACTTATGCAAATCTTTTTTTTTTTTTGGTGGAATCATCTGCAGCAGGAAAAACAATGGCTCCTTTGTGGATCTGTTAATGAATTCAATTATTCCTCCGCTTAAAGCCTTCACTGAGATATATGCAAATTGCAGTAGAATAATTAATAGTGAATGTTTATTAATCTTTCTATTAATTGACTCTGAAACTGATTATTTTGTTCATTTCTATCGATAGCTATGTACGCCAATCTTGCTGTTATAAATAGTATGCTGGACAAATGACCTCGACAAATAGAGGAAAACTTTAGTTTTAATGCCTCGGTTGTCGAAAATATTTACCTTTTGCACAATATTATCAAAATATAATACCAAGATATTTTCCTACATGTACTAAGTACCTTATAATTTCAATGATTATGGTGTAATCATTAAATATCTACATTTCTTTATATATTACCTAGTACCAAGTGCGTAAAATGGTTGTCTTAACAAAATGTGGGTTTTACATGCTTTTCTGCACACACAGAAATAATATGCAACCATAGGAACGATCTAGTGACAGTTGATGGATGTTCATCCTTCCACACATATCATCCTCGAAGACATGTTGCTACTTTTCAGAGCAAACCTTTTTATGCATGACATATATATGCTATCCTGTATATTAGTAGAATATATCCCTTTCCCTCGCCTAGGTTATTCAAAGAAAATCACTAAAACGTTGATATCTGGCAGGAATTACCTAGATTTACGACCGTTTGTACATTTAGCTATGAACTTTTACCTATTGTTATGTAGTTTTAGGATATTTTTACCATCCGTATAGGTTCTAAGGTGAGAATTATCTATTTTTTGCTGTGGAAGTTTCGACAGAATCAAAATCATTAGCATAGTATAACAATAACATACACATTGGTTTTCCATTAGCTAAGTAATTACTTTGCTGGTAAATACTCAATTCTAAAACCTACGTGCTCTTTTGGTTGTTTAATGGCTAGCTAGCTTCCTATTTTGCCTAATAATACATTTATATATATATTATTTATTATTGTGAGTAAACTTATTGAACGATAATTTTTCAGGACTTTCATGTGCATTTTTCTATGAATTAATATAATTATAATTTTTTCCCAAGTTTTATATATATGTATATATATATATATATATATATACATATATATATATATATATATATGTATATATATATATATATATATATGTATATATATATATATATATATCCCTGAAACACTGACGCGGGGTGCATCACCCCATGAAAAAAATAAACATTGGCAACTCTGCGCTGGTAGCCACGAGTAGATCAGCATTCCTTGCTGGGTTAGTCTCAAGGTTGCCCTAGGAGGGGGTGCACGTGTGTCTGGTGGTGTTCTTGTTGTTGTTGTTATTCTTGTTTTCGGTGCAGCACACCCCACATTAGTGTGCCAGTACTATATGTCATGGGGTGACCCACACCCCACATATGTGTTTTAAGGTGTACATGGGGTGTATAACACCCCACTTTATGACATACTGGGGTGTATACCACCCCAGGTTTGTGTTATATGTCAGGATACTGGGGTCCATCCCACCCCAGTTATATAGTTTTGTACTATATTGCTTATCCCAATTCCCTTAGTAAGTGTTAAAATTTTTGCTGCTACTACTACCACCCCAGGTTTGTGTTATATATCAGGCATAAATAAATGTGTTTCAGGTTCTATTTACAATAAAACAAACAGACAATAAAATCAGTGGAATTCTAAAATAAAAGTGATGTATGACAGTGATTATGATAATTATTTACATTTCTTTCCAGGCATAAATAAATATGTTTCAGGTTCTATTTACAATGAAACAAACAGACAATAAAATCAGTGGAATTCTAAAATAAAAGTGATGTATGACAGTGATTATGATAATTATTTACATTTCTTTCCAGGCATAAATAAATGTGTTTCAGGTTCTATTCACAATAAAACAAACAGACAATAAAATCAGTGGAATTCTAAAATAAAAGTGATGTATGACTGTGATTATGATAATTATTTACATTTCTTTCCAGGCATAAATGAATAAGTTTCAGGTTCTATTTACAATAAAACAAACAGACAATAAAATAAGTGGAAGTCTAAAATAAAAGTGCCCCAAAAACTGTGAAAATGTCAAAAAATAAAAAAAAAACATTAACAGATGATGAGTTAGAACATATGATGAATGCGACTGGTGCCTTGTCAAACTTAGATGAAGATGAGGAGGCAGTTGATAATGAAGGACTTGGAACCAACATACATGATGATGAAATGACCGCTAGTGATGAGGAGGTGGAGGATCAGGATCAGATAGAACTAGAGTTGATGTATGACAGTGATTATGATAAGGATTATGTCCCGTCATGTAGTGATAGTGAGTCCAGTGACAACGTTGAAGGGTCAGAGGATGCTGAAAAAAGACTGAAGAAAAAGAAGGAAACTACCAGAAAAACACGTAGCACATCGACCCCAAAGAAAAAAACCCGTATTGTTGGACCAAACCCTGGAATCTATCCAGTTGATAGTACCTCTTACACCTTAGTTGATATACCTTCTCCTTCTTCCCCTATAGCTGGACCTAGTAATGATGTGTCTATTGCAGCCAACTCTTCTTCTGCTGCCCCTTCCACCCCTGCAGCCAGTGGTCGTGGGAGACGTAAGAGACAAGCTGAAGTTGAGGTTCCAGTTCCACCTATAGTATCGTTTGATACTGCTACTTTGGATGCAAAGCATGGGTTCAGATGGTGTACCCGTCCGCAATCAAGTACCAATCTTGCAGCCAGAAACATTGTCGCCGGTAGACCCGGACCAAATGCTGAAGCACAAGCTTGTCATTCCCCAGAGAAGTGCTTTAACTTATTCCTTGACGATTCATTTCTGGATATAGTCTGTCAGTGGACAAACAAGAGGATGGAGATTGCAGCCAGTAAGTACAAGAAGAAAACATCAACACATAAAAATGTGGAACGGGAGTAGCTAAGAGCATTCATTGGGGTGCTAATATTTTCGGGATGCCAAAAGGATAGTCATATGTCAACCTGTGACATGTGATCTGTTGACATCGGTGCGGCACTTTACCGTGCTGCTATGTCGCAGGCTCGTTTTGAGTTTATACTTGACTGTTTACGCTTTGATGACCCACAGACAAGAGAGATGAGAAGAGAAACTGACAGATTTGCACCTATCCGGGAACTATTTGATAAATTTATGGAGAAGTGTGAAAGGCACTATACACCCAGTGAGAATCTGTGTGTTGATGAACAGTTGGTAGGATTTCGTGGAAAATGTTCATTCAGGATGTATATCCCCAGTAAGCCAGCCAAGTATGGCATAAAGTTGGTTAACATAAATGATTGCAAGAGTAAATACCTGCTAGGAAGTATCCCGTACCTCGGAAAGGATAATACACGGCCCTCAGCTGGAGTAGGACTGGACCATTATTATACTAAGGAGCTCACAAAGCCATACCACATGACAAACAGAAATGTGACCACAGATAATTGGTTCACCTCCGTAGGACTTGTCGCTGATCTTCTGCAAAACTGTGGAATGATCTTGGTTGGAACGGTGAAGGCAAACAAGCGAGAACTACCAGAGAAGATAAAAACCAAAGATAATCGTGAACCTGGATCAAGTGCCTTTCTCTTCACAAAAGAGATGACCCTGGTTTCATATGTGCCTCCAGTAGGAAAGACGGCTAAGAAGTTAGTCCTCTTGCTCTCATCTATGCATAGCCAGCCAGTCCTGTAAGAGAACGGAAAACCTGAGATTATAGAATTTTATAACCGCACTAAAGGAGGAGTTGATGCATTTGATGGGATGTGTGCCCTGTACTCTTGCAACAGGAAAACTAAAAGATGGCCACTTTGTATCTTTTACTGGATAGTGAATGCTGCTATTATCAATGCAAAGGTACTGTACACAGCACACCTAGAAACGACAGGAGTTACCAAGTTTCCAGAACGTCGTCGCTTCATGCTACGTCTTGCAAGATCATTCATACGTCCATGGGCTGAGAAGAGGTTGTCGAGTGCCACTCTCCCACGGAACCTAAGAACATTGATAACTACTGTCTGCAATACTTCATCAGTAGTCAACACACAGTACCCAACTGGCCAAGTACTTGCCCAATGTAACTACCCTCAAGTACGCTGTGCTGAGTGCCCCCGCTCTCAAGACCGGAAGACACGCATCAGGTGCCTGAAATGTCAACGACCTGTGTGCAAATCCCACTTGTACCCTACATGTACAAGCTGTCTTGAGCTTGTGGTAAGAAATTACCCGTATTTCATTTGCGGCCACTGTATATATATATATATATATATATATATATAACAACAAACAGTCTGGTAGATCAAATACGTACACAGGCTTGGTATATAACATGATATATCATCACACATCTTTAAGACACCCTCTAAACATCAATTACTAAGTATTTAGTAAGTTTTCAGAGGAGTAACGAGTGATATGATCAAAATATCATAATTTTACTGTGCTAAATTTTGACCCTTTTTTGTCTCTCCATATTACAGTGAGATGTGGTGCCAGAATGGTGAGGGCTGCTGAGGGGATGGAAGAAGGATTCATTTCACCATGGCAGGAAGCCCGTTTCTCTAAAGAATTTTTTTTTTTATTATAAATTTTTTTTAATTTTTTTTCGGGAAAAAATTGAAAATTCAAAGTTTTATTTTTATTAATTTTATTACAAGAAATTTTTTTTTTTCAATTTAGTTTACATATCAAAAGAAAGGTGAATAAGTCTAGTTTGTGTTTCATATTTCAAAAATAAGATTGCATGAAAGGAAAACTGAGTTTTTTTGATCCAAAGATTGGGGTTCGCTACACCCCAGGTTTGTGCTTGTGTTCCTCTAAAGGAAGGTTTGTGTGTGTATATATATATATATATATATATATGTGTGTGTGTGTGTGTTTGTGTGTGTGTGTGTGTTTATGTGTGTAGGCATATTGGATATTCCGGTTTCGTGACCTTATTTGGTTCTTGCAAACGACGCCAAAGGAGCTGAAACAAATTAGCCTTAATTCAGCGTCGGACAAACTTTCTTGCAATTTTCATAAAGTTTTATGCAAAAAAAGTTCATCGAGAGTTCTAGGGGAGAGGCTATAATTTTATCCACTTTCAGGAAGCGTCAATAAATTTTCGAGGAAAATGGGAGGGCCATTTTGCCTGCATTTTCCGTATACTATGAAAAATAAAAAAAAATAAAAGTTCCCTTGAAGTAGGAGTAATTATATTAAGGGCATACTTCTAATTATGAAAGTTTCAAAGGTGTTAATTTATGGGTTTTTTTTGTTTATGCGGAAACTTACGAAAACTATTCAGGAGGTATCGCTGTTTCTATATCCAATTTTGTAACCATTTGCTTTCATAAACATCAATTCGAGACCAGGTAATCGAATTTCATTTTGAGCCTATCTTTAATTTCCAAAATCGACTGTCTTTGATCATGATTTCTTTCAAAACCAAATAATCCAAACCTCTATTCAGAACCACAGCATATATTAACTTATATTTGTGTAGTCTTTAGAGTGAAGTACATACCATTAATTTTAAAAAAAAATACTCACTTATTAGAGAATTTTTTTCCAACTTATTCACTAGTTTTTCATATTTTTCTTTTCTTGGTACACCTGCTATATTTCAGACAAGTATTAGATGGCGGTTCATACATATAACGCTTATCTGTATTCTCGCATCATAACCTTCACTTTCCATTTTGATCCATTGCAGTTTTTTTGCAGTGAAGGTATAGCCATTTAGGTCCAAAACCTTGACTAAGAATAATCTCCCTCATTTCCACCGTTATCCTTACAGTAATGAGTCTGTTGCCAGATATATCCCCCTAAATACCTTATATTAAAACCTCTCTCTTATAATAAAACTCTTCTCTCCATGTCATACTTCACCATTTATTACCATCTGATTCTGTGCCTCCCTTTCCATTCATCCCAAGCCTTCCTGACTCCCTCCCCACCATCCATCCATAACAGATGCCAAATTTCTTCAGTCATGACAGTCTCATCCCGTCTTTAATCGTTACTACACCTGCCATTCTTCCCAATTCATAATTTTCCAGTATTTTAAGAAGTGATGCTCCCATATATTCTGAAGACTGATTACTCAAGCTGCTCCTCCTATTTCCACTTTAGAGCCCATGTCTCGATACATACATTAAAAATCTCTCTCTCTCTCTCTCTCTCTCTCTCTCTCTCTCTCTCTCTCTAAGTTGATTGAATATGTAATCCAAAAGTCTCCCCCAAGTGGAAAAATAAATTATAAACGAATTCCAAAGTATTAAAGATGAACCAAATAAATGACCTTTCCAGTCTAATTATGTTTTCATTTTGGAAAATGCATCTCATTTCTCAACCGTGAAAATTAGATTATTTTCATCGCATTGGATATGTGCACCGTTCCAAGTATTTCACTAAAGTATCACTTCACAGGAAAAAAGAAAAATTCTTTGCAATGGTAATAGCGTTCAGTATGTACCCAAGAGCTTTAGATATTTTTTGGAAAGCCTAAAATTAATATTTTTTCAGGTGAAACCTGATGATATACTTGATAAAAAGAAATATCAAGATGTAAGGATTTTACTTACGCTATGATGGAAAATATAAGACCATATAGTTACTTGTAATTATAATTATCAATTACGCCCTGCCTAATATTTTCTTTTATTTCATGATTCGCATAATAAATAAATACAGTTGTATAGATATAAACACAAATAAAGAAATCTGTCCACTAATGTAAGCCTCAAATAACTTCTAATTATATAGAATTTTGGACAGTCTTAAGAAAATACGAATCATGTTAAAAGGTCATATTGAACTCAAGAATAGTTTCGATAACATTTATATACTAATTATATCACAAATAGCCATCCTATTCATTATTTATGAGATAATCGGACACTCCACCTATTTTATGAATAATAGGGAATCTTGATGATTAGGAAACCGAAGACTTTTAGAGAAGATCTCAAAGAAGAGGGGTATGAACAATGTATAAAAACAGGTACTGTACAGTAGAAAATGGTATGAATTGGGAAGGTATATACCAGTCAACAAACTAAATAAAAAAATATATTTATTGTGTAGAATAAAAATTGCCAGTGCTGACTGGTTTAAAATACAAACCCAGTACGAAACGTTAGGGATAAATATAGAGGTAGAAGAATCAGTTACATTGGGATGTATGTCTTTTCAATGTCTGAAGGATGATACGATTGTAAGTTATCGAGGAATAGCTTTGAACACAGATATATATATATATATATATATGTATGTATATGTATGTATGTATATATATGTATATATATATATATATATATATGTATATGTATATATATATATATATATATACATATATATATATATATATATATATGTATATACACACATGTAAATATATATATATATATATATGTGTGTGTGTGTGTGTGTGTATTATAAATATATACATATATATATATATATATATATAAATAAATATATATATATATATATATACATATATATATATATATATATATATATGTATATTTATATAGAGAGAAACGGATGGGGAAAAGGTATATATAGTTATTTCCATGTACTGCAAGAAGATAATATAGGAAATAATCTGCTTAAGAAATAAATGGAACATCCATGATGAGCTTATAAACATTCAATGCATTTTAAATCTAAGAGTTGAATTTAGAGGGGCAGCTGAAATACGGAAGAACATTTGTCGAAAATCAGGAGAATCAATACTGGAAATTTTAAAGGTCATTTGGAAGAAGGATGCCCTTATAATGGACTACGAAGAATATCTTATGGTGAATATGTCTATGCACAAGGGAGATGAGAGAAAAAAAAGGGATATGTTGGAGCAGTAGTAAGAGGGTTACAGGAGAAGAGTTTGGAAAATAATTTTAAGCCTTCATACACATTTTCAAATCATATGAATTTTATTGATAAAAGACCATCGTTGTTGTTGTTTTTTTTTGTTTTTTTTGAAGAAAAAATATATATATTGGAATGTTTGTTTGATTTGATTAGATGTACCTATGACTTCGATTGACATGCAGGTATGACTACGTTAACACATTGTGATGGAATGACGAATTGAAATATTTGTAATTTATGTTAAATGTAGTTAAAACTAAGATTAGATTGTCATCTATAAAACAAAAACATAAAAAAAAATTATCTACTTGAAGCTAGAAGGAATGATAAAAGGATGAGATTTGTTTTATTAAAAACAGGAAGCAAAGATAATCTCTGATAATAGATGTCACATAAACTAGAAATTAGTATCACATTTCCGTAATCAGACCATTGATGATGTATGTTTCAGAAACATGCCAGCAGATGACACGAAACAAAAAAAAAATATAGATGTTGTTGGGAAATTTGGGTTTATTGAAGCGTTTAAAGAAGATGGATAAACTAATTTGGATAAATTATCGAGATAAAGATTACTAGCAGAGTCAAGACTAGCATAGTATAAGGCTTTGAGGAGAATAATATGGTTAGTTAGTTTAGTTTAGGCCACATGGAAAGTAGGTATATATAGAATAACCAAGATAATTGGCTAATGGTTAGGTAAATGAAAGAAGAATGAGTATTTAACTAATGATTATTCACGTGTATATATATATATATATATATATATGACCACAGTTATTCGAAATATTTAATTCAATTTGTAGGTAGTAGGTTGGCCAAGGCACCAGCCACCCGTTGAGACACTACTGCTAGAGAGTGATGGGGTCCTTTGACTGGTCATTCAGTACTATATTGGATCCTTCTCTCTGGTTATGGTTCATTTTCTCTTTGCCTGCACATATACCGAATAGTCTAGCCTATTTTTTACAGATTCTCCTGTCTTCATACATCTGACAACACTGAGATTACCAGATAATTCTTCTTCCTCCCAAGGGATTAACTACTGCACTGTAATTGTTCAGTGGTTATTTTCCTCTTGGTAAGGGTAGAAGAGACTTTAGCTATGGTAAGCAGCTCTTCTAGGGGAAGGACACTCCAAAATCAAACCCTTGTTATCTAGTCTTAGGTGGTGCCATAACCTCTGTACCATGGTGTTCAACTGTCTTGGGTTTGAGTTCTCTTGCTTGAGGGTGCACTCAGGCACACTTTTCTATCTAGTTTCTTTTCCTCTTGTTTTGTTAAAGTTTGTTATAGTTTATAAAGGAAATATTTATTTTGGTGTTGTTACTGTTCCTCAAATGTTTTATTTTTCCTTTTTTTTCCTTTCCTCACTTGGCTATTTTCCCTGTTGGGGCACCTGGGCTTATAGCGTCCTTCTTATCCAACTAGGGTTGTAGCTTAGCAAGTAATAATAATGATAATAATAATAATAATAATAATAATAATAATAATAATGATAAATGGTTTAGCTTTTAATTTCCACTGCGTGTTGATCTATTGTTAATCCTAAGATGCAGCAATTTAACATCGTAATTTACCCTATCTATAATTATAAAAAAAAAAGATTCTATCATATATAAAAATCCTATATAAGCACACGCTATTATTATTATTATTATTATTATTATTATTATTATTATTATTATTTAAGTAACATTTGGTTGAAGACATTCTTTGGTCAAGCCAGTACTCTTCGGTTGTAAGAAATTCAAAAATTCAATCATATTGCCCTTGTCACTAATCTCACTGCCCAAACATTAGAGAGCAGAGCAAAATGACAGACCTAAATGAGGAATGGAACCTTTCCTTGAGCAAATATGGCAGATGAAAAATAGCATTCAGATATGAGAATGTTCCTTTATGAGCTGTTACCCGAGCGCTGTGTGGCTGTTGACAGAAGAAATTGCTGTTCAAGAAGCAGGTACTGAATATAGTTCTAAGATATAAGAATTCTCTCTCTCTCTCTCTCTCTCTCTCTCTCTCTCTCTCTCTTTATATATATATATATATATATATATACATACATATAGAAATATATATAGATGTATATATGTATATATATATATATATATATGTATATATATATATATATATATATATTTATATATATATATATATATATATATATATTTATATATATATATATATATATATACACGTACTATAATTTCACTGACATTACTCTCCGCTTTTAATCATCATTAGAAATTATCTTCCTTGGCATTAAATCTAAAGATTTGTTACCTTAAATACTTTTATCTCTGAAACTATAGTGGTACAGCTTAATCTACAATTGTTTAATCTATTAGTTTGCTACCTTTTAATCAGAGCGTTCAATTTTTGCAATCGAGAAATTTCTATTTTCACATCAGCAGTTTTCGGTTAGAATGACCCCAATGTATTATTATTATTATTATTATTATTATTATTATTATTATTATTATTATTATTATTATTATTATTATTATTATTATGGCCTTGAAATCGATCTCAGCAGAATTTCATTCCCGTCTGTCCACGTAGAATTGCTACATACTTTTTTCAAGGGGACTACCACTATGTTAGTGCGAATGGAACGGTATTTACTAGCATGAAAAGAATTGCCTTTGTAATGTTGTTTGCACTGAGATATGTGATAGTTATAGTAAATAAGATAATTATCTATAGCTTCCCTTACCACCCACCTTACACGCGAGTAAACAGTTCTTATTCAGACATTTTCCTAAAACATAAACTGTAACCATTGAATTAATACACAGATTTGTTGAAATAGAGATCAATTAGAAAAATCTTTAATAGGGAATAAAAAGATGAATATATCAAAGGGCTAAATATGTCCAGACATATGACAAGTCTTGAATCAGACATATTGGATAGTTTCTGACGTTTCACAGTAAGACATACTTTCTACTCATTCATCATAGGTAGGGAAAATTGATCACTTTCATCTTTCATCCTCTCAATTATGTTTTCTTAACAAGGTGTTATTGGATGAAGTGACACAGTTTTTCCCCTGATATAGTTATCAAATTCATTAATAGGGGCTTGATCATTTTCTAATCTACTTTGCTCTAAAAAATTACATATGTATCTAAAATGTTGATGAGGAAAACTTTACTCCTTATCTATTTCATGAAAGTGGGACTATAAATGTGAAGGTTTAACTATCCACATACAAGAAAGCATATTATATTGGTAATGTGTACTTCCAGATATGAATTTTTTTTCATCTAATAATTATGGCTATCTTTTTTTGTCTGAATTGGTAGTTGCATGAAAATATATTGTCTTCGAGATTTAGAAAGTTAAAAAAAATTATATTTTCTACCCATTGAAGCAAAAAAACCCTTTTCCGATCGTTATAGAAATTTAAAACATGGACTTTATTTGCTCCTTAAGAAGAAGTTGCCCCACTTGGGACTTCATCAGAAGCCCATGAAATATTAGCTCATC
>NC_090725.1:29399001-29403503 GCF_036898095.1 Palaemon carinicauda | reverse complement strand
CTCACTTGGACTGCCGTCCTGAGGTCTTGCCTTCCTGACCACGACCACCCCTGAGTCCCCTTCCCCTTGAGGGGCGTCTAGACGAGCCTCTGGCTGCTCCTCTAGGCTTTGCTCGAAAGGAAGTAGACTGCCCTTCGAACGCTGGGGTGAATGCCGTGGACTGTGTCGACACGGCCTGGGGTACCCACTGAAAGGTGGTCGGGGTTTGTGCCACGATCTGGGGCACTGGGGGCAATGGCCATTGCAGTTGCTGTTGCTGTCTAAGAGGCTTGGCTGGCCGTGACGGTAGCCTAGTCCTCATAGTCTTCCTCTTTGGTTGAGGACCCTCATCCGGGGAAGACTTTCTTTTGATAGCCAGGCCCCACTTCTGGAGAAGGCTTCTATTCTCCAAGGCGGCTTTATCAACAACTTCTTTGACCAAGTCGGTAGGGAAAAAGGTCTTTTCCCCAAATGTTGGAGGAGATTAGTTTCTTTAGCTCGTGCCTCACCGTAGCCGAGGTAAACACGAACTCCCTACAAGCTCTCCTTGCCTTGACGAAGCCATAAAGGTCCTTCGTCACTGTGGCCAGATGAGGCTTGGCCACTACCATGAACATTTCATGGACCTTGGGGTCACTTCCCATCGTCTCGAGAGTAGTCTGAAGAGACATTGAGGCAGTCAGTCTATCTTTTGTATCGAACTCACTTCGCAAAAGAAAGTCAGACAGCTTAGGGAGGTCCATGCCGAACTGACGTCCGGCAATATCAGCCTCCAACTTTGCCACTGAGAACGTAAGATGGACGTCCTTCCAGTCTTTGTGGTCCATAGGCAGGGCCAGCGACAAGGGGTTTACACTCTTCTAGGGAGGGGCAAGACTTGCTGGCCTCGATTGCTTTTAGTACAGCCAGAAACCCTTTCTGTAAAAGGGGAAAGGCTCTAGTAGGCGAGGACACAAAGGAAGGGAGCTTCCTATTCAATGCAGCTACCTTTGAGTTAGAGAAGCCCCTCTCTTTCATCGAGGATGAAAGTAGAGCTTGAGCCTTAGCATGGTCCATCACTATGACCTCCTCTGGCTCTGTCTCCTCCTTTGAAGCTGGTTCCTTCCTCAGCCGGACATAACAGTCCGGATATGATGCCTTGCTGGGCCAGAATTCCACCCTCCAGGGGAACTGAGCCCAGCTTATCCGAGATGACGATCTTTCCAGTCGTCATCGGCATGTGCTCAGCATACCTCCATGGGTTAGCATCTGAGCACAAGGGAATGTCTTTCACATTGAGCTTTTTTCTGGGGCCCATGTGATTCTGCAAGGCACTGCATTCGCAGTTCCATTGCAGCCGCCTTCTCCTGATTCTCCTTCTGCATTTGTTGGATCATTCCAACAATAGAAGAGAGGGCCTGTCCCAGCTCTACTGGGAGACCGGCCGATGTAGAGGGGCTTGAACTTCATCCTGGGCTTCTGCCAGGAGGTCTTCCTCCTGACACCCGTCCACATCAGACATCCTGCCATTTAGCTGGATGTCTTGCATCGCGACCGCGACTTCAGCATCCACCTGGATCTGAGCTTAGGGGATCTCCTCTTGAGCTGGGGAATCACTGCATCAGCTGATGCCTTAGGGAAAGGATACGCCCTCATCTTCTTACTTGGAAGATAAGGGCCAGAAGTGTTCTTTTGGAAGCCCCCTTACCCAGGTACGAAGCTTCTTCCTAGCTATTTAAATGTCTCATTAATCAGGTTAGTGCACACAGTACATACCTGAGGGTCCCAATACCGGAGATCATCCTTGGAGACAGCGTATGCTGCATGTCTCCTACAAAACTCATGTCCGCAGAGGTTCTTGCTGCTGACATTGCAGAAAGCACTTCCCCACTTCGGAGTGTCCTTCTGTAAAGAGATGAAATTTCCATGAGTATCAAGTGAACTATGTATCACTGGATATGCATATTATAGCATAACAATTCATAAAGGAAAGACACACACTTGTGTTTCCCTCACAACCCATTGCTGCAGCCTTCCAGATAATAAAATCAAAATGGTTTATCTCTTCTAGAGTAACCAATGCAAGGTTTCCATAGGAAACAGGTGGAGCTCACACCTAAGCAATGATTTTAAAATCCTGGATAATAGACAGGGAAGAACTCAGCTTCCTATCTGAGGGCAACAGTAAAGGGCTGTGCAAGAAAACACAATAGTGTTAGAAGATACAGTGCTGTACCAAAACCTTTACTATAGTTTTCTTCTTACTGTATATGCTATACAGAAGAATACTAGTACAGTATAAGGGGGATGTGTGCCGCCTGCCTTTGCCGGCCGGCACACACCACAACTAGCTTTAAAGTATACTACTTAACAGCTATAGGGCGGCAGCACTCTGGTTCAAATGCCTGTGCCGGTCGGCAGCTACTGCCGGCCGGTAACAGCCAGTGTTGGCCGGCAATGGCTGCCGGCCAGCAACTACACAAGGTAGTACCCAGCTGCCGGCCACACTCTTGGAAACCGGCAGACAAGGGCTGACATAAGCCGGCCGGCAAAGGTACAAGACCGATGCCAGCCGGCAGCAAAAGAACCAGAGAACTACACCTGCCCGGCTGCCGGCCTATGAGGCCGGCAGCCGGGACAGGTACAGCACTAAAAGAAAATAGAATGGATGCCGGGATAAGAGTGTACACTACCTCCAAGCCCGGCAACCGAAAGAGTGCATATAAGGAAGGGGAGAAACTAATTCAGGCTTCCTTGACCAATGCCGTCCGGCTCTGCCGGCAGGCATGGATGAGGGACCAAGAGAGGTCCGGGCAGCACTCGAAAACATAAGACCCTTGCCGGCCAGCAGCTCTGCCGGCCGGCAATGGGCTGAGTCAATTCCACATCCCAACCTATACTAGGTCCAGAAGTAGAACGACGTACAGTACAGTAAGACCCCGGCCGGCCAGCTCTGCCGGCCGGCAAGGTACAGTACAGTAATGGCTAGGCCATTACGGAGATAGAGGGGGTAGGGACAAGAGGGTCGTGCCAACCTTGCTTTAGTGACAGATCACCCGCAGCCAAGAAACTTATCTTAGCCTAAGGGAGATCTAAGGGGAAAGGCCAGCAATACTTGCCAGCTTCCAGAGCACCAAAGCAAGGAAGGCGTTGCTACTCCCAAGGGAAGAACTTATCCTCCCCCGAGAACAGCAACAGGACTTAGTCTGGTCGATCACAAAAGAAGGAATCATAACTACAGAAACCTTCGGTAGTGACCTAAGGGAGCTAAGCTCCCTTTGTATGTGTTAGGTCAGCGAGGGGGACTCTGCCCCAAGCCAGACAACACAGACTCAGACTAAAAACTCTGTTGTTCTGTCCCTCTTGAACCATAACTACAGGAACAGGAAGGTACAGTAACACCCTAGTATAGTTTTATCGAAAATAAATTCGGAAAAAAACCACTTAGGGATAAGCCCAAGGCTTAAACAGAGGGAAAGGGATTGCATACCTTCTCCGAAGAAAAGAAAGCAACCGGGGAGTATGATAAAGTATACTAAGGCTCCATAAGCAATTAGCCTAGGCACCAAGAGAATCGATTACCTAATTCACCGAAACTCACACGTATACAATCTTGGAAATATTCCACACAGTCTAAAATGTATAAAATATAGCCTAAAGCTTCAATAAAATTTTAATTACACTCGGAAAAACCAAATTCATGCATGAAGTACTAGGACCAAACGACTAGGCTACATGGTCTAGCGTAGGCCAGAATGGCGAATACTTCGCCAAATAATACTAAGCACGAAAGGAAATCCTATGTAAAGCTAAATAGCTAAAATTTATTAAAGCAAAACAACCAGGAATGTCGCTCTGACTAACTAATTTATACCTAGCGAGCGACAGTGTCCAGGACACCTCTGGTAGTCTACGGCTCTTGTATCAAAGATTAATCCTATTAATCACTCAAAATTTTACCAAGAGCCTACATTTATACATAACAGACACTATACTCAACTTATCAGAGGCCAACGAAGACGAAGAAGCCATGAAAAGCCGAATAAATCCAAGATTTGCGAGAAAAACAGGAAAAAACACCGAGTTGTTAAGCTACGCAAAAAGGAATGCAGATGGCGCCAGGATTGGCGCCAGGCACGCATACGAATCGGGGGATAGGGAAGCCTTGGGAGCAGCTCCCCCTTTTTCTTTCCCGAATTCGTATCTCGTCAATCACCTCCTACGAGACGAAATCTCTGTCCAGGATGTAGATTGCCATGTGACGTGTCTAGAATACGTCCTCTGATATGTCGCGATATCCCTTTCACGAGGGATACTCGCTCCAGGAGTTAGAATTCTGGTACCTTAAGGTAAATTCTCTGGGAATATCGCCGTAGTTGTAATATACCCTAGGAAGCTACCCTATAGGAACTTCCATCAGGACGACATGGCTTGAGCCCAAATATATATATATATATATATATATACATATATATATATATATATATATATATAAAGGCTTTCTATATAAGCCACATTTTGTGCCAGGGAAAAAAATAAAACCC
>NC_090725.1:29391501-29394001 GCF_036898095.1 Palaemon carinicauda | reverse complement strand
CATATTGTAATAAAACGGCGAAGTTAGTTTTGGAAAGAGATTCCAATCAAGTGCATTGGTGACGTTACTGATTGGATGGAGGTCATGGCAAAATATTTTTATATGCTAATCTGGTTATTTATCTCTGTTGTGTTCAGATTTATGTAGGCATTTCCCAGCAATGCCCAACATCTAATGCCCATTTAATTAAATAATGAATTTTGTATGATAAATGATGTCCAAACAATCATCTCTTTCCCGTGTGGATATATGCTTTTAAAAATAATGATGACTAAATCTAGTTGTAGTCCAGTAAATCTAGAACCAAAAGATCTTAATCCACGGGAAATAGGAATATTAACTGAACGTGATTTTTTGTTGCAGTTGAGTCTCATACTTTGCATAAAATATTTTTTGTCTTGTAGAAATATAGTGATTTATAATAGAAAAGAGCTTTTGTATCAAAATGTGTGCTAATATATTGGTAAGATAAACCGTCAGAATGCAAAGGAATATATACAAAATTTATTAATATAATATGACAACTACTGAAGATATTTGAATTCATGTTTTTGTCTTTGAAATCTATGTTCTATCAATTGTATGAATTTTTTTTTTCTTTTGCAATACGAAGTCACTAAACTATTATTCATTGATGTCTTAATTTCCTCTTGCGTTTTCAAACATATAATATCCACATAGTACAAGTCAAACACCTGTTCTGTTTATCTTTTTTTCTTTTTACTCTTGTTAATGATCTTGAGTAACACAATTCATTATATTCCATAAATTTTCGCTCACTATAAAACCGTTAGAGATTGCAAATAAATTTAAAAAGAAAAATATACATGAATGCGGCTTCCTAAATAAGGGAAATGTGTTTGGAAGGTAAAAAAATACATATGTTAGCATATGGTGCTAAAGTGTGAATTAACAAAATTATTACACAGAGAGAGAGAGAGAGAGAGAGAGAGAGAGAGAGAGAGAGAGAGAGATTATACCAGATTGGTTGATAAATTCGAAACCATATTCCTTATTTTTTCTATTAATGTTACTGCTTTGAGATATGAAACCAAAATGATGGAAGGAGCCTGAATGCTGTCCAGCAATTACGTTGACATGTTCATGATATACAGTTTTACAAAGCACTGAAACGCTATTAACTTTTGTGAAAAGGTATTATTATTATTATTATTATTATTATTATTATTATTATTATTATTATTATTATTATTGTAGTAGTAGTAGTAGTAGTAGTAGTAGTAGTAGTAGTAGTAGTAGTAGTAGTAGTAGTATTTTCAATATTAATATTATCCAAAATATAGATATACATGTTTAAATCAATAAATACTATAATTGTCCTTAATGCAGAGATGATTGTCATACAGCATAGCTCTCTTTTATATTTTAGCTCTAAGCAACCTTCAAGAAGAGAGAGAAAGAAAAAAAAGAGATAGGGGAAAGTCTAGTACTTGCAAAAAGAGAAAAGAGAATATCTGAGTAAAATAATGATGCATAATGATCTCTCAAGAGCGGCGTCTTAAGTTGATGGTTGCTATAAAATGTAAACCTTGGTCCATTTCTTTTCCTTTATGCACATGAGCAAATGGTGGAGAAAAAAACTCAACAATCATTAGTAAGCGAAGGAAGAAAGTAGCCTTCATTCCCTTTCTACGTGAAAGATTTCTTCGTTTTATTTTTCTATGTCTAGGAAGGACCCAGAAAAGATTTTCCTTGATATTTCTCATATTTTTCCTCCGTCTTTTTATTGCAGACTTTGATCTCTGTGGGGTCTCTGTGACAATAACTGGGACTCATCCCCTCCACTTCTGTTCGTTCGCCATCTTTTCTTCCTCCCAGATATGATTAACTTAATATATTTGTTCTCGGTCGAAAAGACGTCATTCAATTATTCTGGTTTCAATTGGAGTGGTTGCTCAGCAGGAATAGAATCTTTACGCAAATATGATTATGAAATATATGACTGTCTGGATCCCCATTATCAGAGAACCCTTTATTTTCCACATATCTTCGAATCCATTACAAAAAAAAATGCCCTTGAAAACCTTCTTACAAATCCTTTATGGCCCTCTCTGGTTCATTCAGATTAACAGCTAAGGAATAACTTTTACACTAACATGCAATAATATTTGTTTTTCTTTTCTTCATTGCAATAAAGTTTCAATATTCCATTACATCTCTTCGTAATTTCCAATATTTCTAGAATTTTAAGTCCTTGTAGTAAAGTCAATCTTATGATATTGCTTTTTCATATTAGTATATACTGAATTCTTCAATAAGAATGCGAATGTTGCGTGATGAATCATTCCATAAGTTCTCTGAAATCATCAATTCTGTTGAAATGAAAATAAATCGAAGTTTTTTTTTTTTTTTTGGAAAATTCAAATATTGCTTGAGAAGAAAAGTTTAGCTTTAACCAAAATTCCTGTAACTTTCAATAGTTTACTTCACCTTACAATAAGCTTTTGAATCCACCTCACCGAACCCTGCGTTAGCAATT
>NC_090725.1:29369001-29384001 GCF_036898095.1 Palaemon carinicauda | reverse complement strand
ATATTCTATTATCACTTGGTAATTCCTTTTTTTCATCTTTAACAGAAATTAACTAACACACAATAACAAAACAATTCTCTCTCTCTCTCTCTCTCTCTCTCTCTCTCTCTCTCTCTCTCTCTCTGTGGGAATTCAGTTGAAGTATGCACTTTTGTCACCCTATTCTATTTTAAGGGACCATAACTCATCTCAGGTTAGGTGGATGTGAGGTCTCCACTCAATCACGGCTTGTATCGTTCCTCAGGGAAGCAACTGGAGATGCTCATCCTCCCAACTTGCTCTTTCGTTTCCAATTCCCCTCTTTTCTTGGGAATACTTGTAATAAAAGCACGGAAAAATTTATAAGATTTATAATCACACATTTAGGATACACACACACAAATATACTGTATATATATATATATATATATATATACAGTATATATATATATATATATATATATGTGTTTGTCTGTTTGTATGTATATATACATACTGTTAGTAATGGCGGTCATTACGCCACCTTTTTCAAATAACAAAAGACCCCGCCAGCAAGCATGAGTCGAAATGCCACGAGTTTTGGGACCCTACCCAGAGTCTCACCCCCCTCCAACCATCCTATACCAGTCTACTCCCCCTGATATCTCAATTTCAGCTACCTTCTACGAGTCACGTGACAGCATCGAGGTTCCAGGAGAAGAAGGGAAGCGAGCTTTGAAGGATGTGGGGACACGTGATCAAGCCTGACCAATAGGACAGCGGTCAGGCCAATCCCCCCTACCCCCACCCCCAATTTGGGGTCAAGTGGGGTTGATCTACCCAGGGAAAACTGGAGAGCTTTCTTCGTGACTCAGCCTCCATAAGGAGAACATCTCCCTTTCTTCACTCAACGTCTTTGAGGGAAACACCATCGCTCTTCACCATCAAGACATCAGGGAGGCAGGACCTCTGTCTACATCTTTCCATAAGGGAAGGATACCATTGTCCTTTTTACTAAAGGTAAGGTGTCTGATTTTGAGATTCTCAATATCCTTACCCAACCTCTCATCCATTCCTTATCACATCCCATTTTTCCTTATCCTCTAAAGAAAATCCTACCCACTGAACCTTGTATCCTATCCCCTATACCCAGACCACGTGTGCTGTTTAGTCCTAGTTTTAATACATTCACCCTGTGACAGTGTTGATTCCCATGTGTAACGTTTAAATCCCTAAGCTTGGCATTGTCATTTAATTTGCTTAAAAGTCTTAACCACACGACTTCTTCGTGTTCCAAGCCGGTAGAAGTAAGTGTGCTGATAATAATTCAATTTATTTCCCCCTTCCAGGGAACGTGATTGCTGTGCTGGAGTTTCATCCACGGTCCCCCCCAAACTCCACCCGAGGCTCCTCGTGGCATAAATAACAATATAAATAATTAGCTGTTGTGCTCCCCTTTTCTTTTATTAATTTTTATTTAAATATTATTGTAAATACATATATTTGTCAGTATTCCTTGTATCATTGCTGACTGGCGACCTACCATTATTATTTGTTTTGTTATGGCACTTGAGTCCCTTAAGCAAGGCCGGACTCGAACCAGTGGCCCGTAACATATTGGCGACCAAATGCCAGGATTCGCTAAGACAGTAATTTCAAATAAATTTTTTTAAAAGTCAAATTCCCCCCTTTCCTGTCTTTAGCGACTTGACGAACCTCAATTTAATTTCAAGTAAATTATATAATCACTGGAGTTGGAACCGTGGAAGAAAACAGCAAAAGCATTCTATTCTCATTGTTAAAGTTTTGTGTTTATTAGTGTGTGTGTTCGCACCGCTAACCCTTTTGTTTTGAAACCGCGTGGTAGATTTTAGTCCTATTGGTTAGCAGGATAGCCAACCGCGTGAAAAGAATTTGTGTTCTTTTTTTTTTTTGAGTGTTTAGTATCAAAGTGGTTAAAATTTTCATTTATTATATATATTGTGCATTAAGTGAATGTGTTATTTTGTGTTTTAAAAAAAAAAAAGTGAAGTGAAACTTACGAAATTTTAGGACAAAAAGCGTGGCAGGCTGAGCACGTGTTCATTTCAAAACATGGCCAACCTGATATAACTCAGCCCATCGCCGTGTTTCCGGACGAAGCCAAGGTTTAATATTGTCTGCAATTATTATCTTTGTCAATTGTTTACCAATTCTATGCAGACCCGAGGATTCAGTCGAATTATTTTACATCGGTAAGTGATTCACGCACATCAATCATTTAATCTTGTGCATGGAATATCTTAATCATTTATCTTTAGTGCTAGGATACCGGCTAGTCTCATATTGGAACTTTTGGCTTACGATTAACGTAAACGTTTTACAGCAGTGACGCATAATTCTGTTGAGTAACGTAAGACCACGTAGCGTTCCTTATTTCGATTTTTTTCTTTTGATAGTAAGGGTTCTTAATTTCATTTTATTACTTTCGTGGGATATCATTTTCATGTACATTATTGATAGGGATAAATTTTTCATTCATATAGCCTATATTGTGCAGCGAGTGATTGTTTAATTTCGTGTTGAAACTAAGTGAATTGAAATTTACGAAATTTTAGGAAGAAACCGTGGTAGACTAAAACACGTGTTAATTTCCTCTGTTTGTAACCGTAAGCACACGTGGCATTCTTTATTTCAATTTTTCCTTTTCACAGTAAGGGTATGCAATTTCATTTTGTTACTTTCGTGGTGTATTATTTTTATGTACATTTTTGAAAGGGATATTTTCGCAAGATTGTGTAACATTGTTAACCTAAAGATAAAGGATTTATGATATCACATTCAATTTAATTTTTTCAGTCAGGGTATAGGATCATTTAGATAAAATATCTGGAGGTGTAATTTTTTAAACTCATTTTGTTTTTATTAAAGGGAAAGTATGTAAAGGGGTTGATGTTCTTAACGAAGCATTAAGCAATCTGTGTGACATTGTTTGTTTATTTAATTTGTTATACTTTAAGTATAAATACAAACTTTGCTTTAAGTCACAGGGTTGCAAGTGGTGGTGTTGCAAGAACGCACCCACACACTTTTACAAATTCATTTTTTCCTTAAGACTAGCATGGGAGGGTTACACATCGTGGAGATTCCATTTTTTCCCTTAAGTCTAGCATAGGAGGGTCACACATCGTGGAGATTCCATTTTTTCCTTAAGACTAGCACAGGAGGGTCACACATCGTGGAGATTCCATTTTTTTCCTTAAGACTTGCATAGGAGGGTCACACATCGTGGAGATTCCATTTTTTTTCCTGAAGACTAGCATAGGAGGGTCACACATCGTGGAGATTCCATTTTTTTTCCTTAAGTCTAGCATAGGAAGGTCACACATCGTGGAGATTTCTTTTTTTTCCTTAAGTCTAGCATAGGAGGGTCACACATCGTGGAGATTCCATTTTTTTTCCTTATGACTGGCATAGGACGGTCACACATCGTGGAGATTCCATTTTTTCCTTAAGACTAGCATGGGAGGGTCACACATCGTGGAGATTCCAGTTTTTCCTTAAGACTAGCATGGGAGGGTCACACATCGTGGAGATTCCATTTTTTCCTTAAAACTAGCATAGGAGGGTCACACATCGTGGAGATTCCATTTTTTTCCCTTAAGACTAGCATAGGAGGGTCACACATCGTGGAGATTCCATTTTTTTCCTTAAGACTAGCATAAGAGGGTCACACATCGTGGAGATTCCATTTTTTTTCCTTAAGACTAGCATAGGAGGGTCACACATCGTGGGGATTCCATTTTTTTCCTTAAGACTAGCATAGGAGGGTCACACATCGTGGAGATTCCATTTTTTTTCCTTAAGACTAGCCTAGGAGGGTCACACATCGTGGAGATTCCATTTTTTTCCTTATGACTGGCATAGGAGGGTCACACATCGTGGAGATTCCATTTTTTTTTCCTTAAGACTAGCATAGGAGGGTCACACATCGTGGAGATTCCATTTTTTTTCCTTATGACTGGCACAGGAGGGTCACACATCGTGGATATTCCATTTTTTCCTTAAGACTAGCATAGGAGGGTCATACATCGTGGAGATTCCATTTTTTCCTTATGACTGGCATAGGAGGGTCACACATCGTGGATATTCCATTTTTTTTCCTTAAGTCTAGCATAGGAGGGTCACACATCGTGGAGATTCCATTTTTTTTCCTTAAGACTAGCACAGAGGGTCATTCATTGTTGTGATTCCATTTATTTATGACTAGCATAGAGGGTCATTCATTGTTGTGATTCCTTTTTTTTATGACTAGTAAAGAGATTCACCCATTGTTGTGATTCAATTAAGACTAGCATAGAGATTCACCCATAGTTGTGATCTCATTTTTTTTCCTGACTAGCCTAGGAGGGTCACACATCGTGGAGATTCCATTTTTTTTCCTTAAGACTAGCATAGGAGGGTCACACATCGTGGAGATTCCATTTTTTTTCCTTAAGACTAGCACAGGAGGGTCACACATCGTGGAGATTCCATTTTTTTCCTTAAGACTTGCATAGGAGGGTCACACATCGTGGAGATTCCATTTTTTCCTTAAGACTAGCACAGGAGGGTCATACATCGTGGAGATTCCATTTTTTTTCCTTAAGACTAGCACAGAGGGTCATTCATTGTTGTGATTCCATTTATTTATGACTAGCATAGAGGGTCATTCATTGTTGTGATTCCTTTTTTTATGACTAGCAAAGAGATTCACCCATTGTTGTGATTCAATTAAGACTAGCATAGAGATTCACCCATAGTTGTGATCTCATTTTTTTTCCTGACTAGCCTAGAGGGTCACCTACTGTATAGTTGTGATTCCATTTTATTTCATCCAGCGTAGTGTCACCCATAGTTGTGACCTCATTTTTTTTCCTGACTAGCCTAGAGGGTCACCTACTGTATAGTTGTGTTTCCAGTTTATTTTGTCTCGCATAGAGGGTCACCTATAGTTGTGATTCCAATTTTTATTGTGTAGCACAGTTGTCAAATATATCGTTACTTGTTTGGACGCATTACAACCGGACAGCCTAAGCTCACCCATTGTCGTGACCCTGGTTTTCGAGTTAGGCTCCTGTTCAATTACTTGCAAGGCTTGCTACTCGGTGATAGTTCTTTCTTGACACGCATTTTAACAGCCATTGTGCATTTTGCCCGGCTCCATCTTCACCCTTCCTTCCATGAGACTCTTGCGTAAGGCAAGAGCGTCTTTCCCCTCCGTGTAATTTCTTGCACGGCCAACATCGTACCTTGTGCTGTTGAGTTTGTTCTTGTCACTGTCTCCACAAGAAATTAGCAAAATGACTGCTGGTGAGATCAGTGCATTTGTGGATTTGGCAGAACGACAAGGCTATGAGGGAGAGGCCTTGCGAAGGTATGTGCGGGAACTCACGGATGAAGCCAATGCCCGGAGAAGAACGGAGCAAGAAAGGATGCAGTATGCGAGAGAAAGAGCGAGAGCGTATGAATTAAAGAAGCGGGAAATAGACGCTCGATTAGCCAAGCTCGATAATTCGCTACCTCAACCTAATGGTGCCAACGACCAGCAGGACAACTGCAGAGAGAACCAGTGCCTTGAAGGAGTCACCAAAGAACTCCCTTCAGTGGAGTTCCAGATAACCACGCCCCAGCTCCATAGGAAGTGCGGACTAGGGGAAATGAGCGACATCGGACATGAGGGCTACGATTTGCGCTTGGGTCAAGAGCCCATGACGGTGGTACGAGTGCCCCTCAGATGCAAGAAGGCTGCCAAGCCGGAGCCTAAAGCATTGAGGACGCGACCTGCAGGGAAAGACAACTGGCTAGGTACCATTAACCTTGGGGAAATACCTTGGCTAAGTGAGGAGGCCCAAGAGTTCTCCTCCTCCAGCAGTGAGTCTGAGCCTCATACGCCAGAAGTTAATTCTGGTGAAGGTGTGCTGCATCCCACCACAGGGGATAGAGCTATTTCCAGCACCATACCAGAGGTCTCAGAGGAGGGCCGGGCGTCTCCCCCTTCCAGAAATGAGTCTAAGCCTTGTACACGAGAGTGCTCCCCAGCTAAAGCAATGATGCTTTCCACCAGACCAGAGGTCTCAAGGAAGGACCAAGAGATCATCAGGAGCCAGGCACAGCTCAGCAGATTCCAGCTGATGGGTGAGATGGTGATAAACCACAGGGCACCCACCTACTTGAGCGTGGTGGAAATAAATAACCCCTCTAAGGCTGAGTTCCTGCTAAGGGATGAGGTGCCCCTTAAGATCACCCGAGGTTCTCGCGATCCTGTTAAGGTCTCGTGCCGGCAAGTAGTTGTTCCCTGTAATCTTCGCTTGTCGATTCTAGGCGTGGGCCATGAGAGACTGGGAGGACACTTTGGGGTAACATGTCCTACCCAGCTCATCCAGCATCAATTCTGGCTGGGCTTGCACGAGATTGTTAAGGCTTACTTAGCATCCTGCCATCCTTGCCCAGTCTCTGATAACTATAAGCAAATAGTGGCGAGGGCCTCGCTCCAACGCATCCCATCCATTAGTGTCACAGAACTGACACAATTCTTTTATTGGTATGGCTTCCTAGCCACATTTCAGAAGGACGAAGGTTCCCACTTCATGGCAGAGGAGTCACAACCTCTGACCATACTCATAATTCATTTTTGGCTTCACCAGGTGCAAGCAGGAATCCCCAACTGTGGGGTTTACTTGAATTTCTTCAAGACATGGGATAAACTCCAAACTCAAGAGAATGAGCTCTCAGGCATGGGCTCATCTCTTGAGCATCTTGGATCCTATTGTGCGGACCAAAAGTTCTCACTGACATTCCTAAAGGACCATAACCATCTAACCTACTTGACTGAGCTACGTAATGGGAATAAAGGGCTCATGAGGTGCGGCATAGACCTCCAGAACTACAACTGGAAGGTCAAGCGCCTAAAGAACTCGTATGAGAGAGATGTGTTCTCCCGGCATTAGTGCCCAATGCACAGTGCCATGTCCATAGCGTAGCCATAGTCAGTAGGTAAATTTAGTTTGTATGAAACAATATTTATTGGCCTTGGTGTCTCCCCCAGGTAGATAAACTTGAGGAGCCATCTTGGCATCATTATTTGCATTTAATTTATTTTCATGTATTTATTTTATCTTTTTTTTGCATATATGTCAATTTTCTTTAATTTTTATGCCTACCACTGCTCAAGGTCACTTAACTTTAACCATCTTTTACATTTTAATTTTCAATTTTGCATTTTTCAATTTTTTCAGTTGCTGCCTCATAGCCAGCATACTTATTTCTATGTGGCACTTAAAATTGATTTACTGTCAAAATAACGTAAAATGATGACCCTAGTTGCAAATTAGATATTTATCCATTATCGTGGTGAGACTCACTGAGGGAGGAATCATTAAGATTAGTGGCTTCAGACCTTGCTTGCAGAGTTCTTGTCCTGTTTTAGGACAAAATCTCTGCTAAAATGGGGGGCTGTTAGTAATGGCGGTCATTACGCCACCTTTTTCAAATAACAAAAGACCCCGCCAGCAAGCATGAGTCGAAATGCCACGAGTTTTGGGACCCTACCCAGAGTCTCACCCCCCTCCAACCATCCTATACCAGTCTACTCCCCCTGATATCTCAATTTCAGCTACCTTCTACGAGTCACGTGACAGCATCGAGGTTCCAGGAGAAGAAGGGAAGCGAGCTTTGAAGGATGTGGGGACACGTGATCAAGCCTGACCAATAGGACAGCGGTCAGGCCAATCCCCCCTACCCCCACCCCCAATTTGGGGTCAAGTGGGGTTGATCTACCCAGGGAAAACTGGAGAGCTTTCTTCGTGACTCAGCCTCCATAAGGAGAACATCTCCCTTTCTTCACTCAACGTCTTTGAGGGAAACACCATCGCTCTTCACCATCAAGACATCAGGGAGGCAGGACCTCTGTCTACATCTTTCCATAAGGGAAGGATACCATTGTCCTTTTTACTAAAGGTAAGGTGTCTGATTTTGAGATTCTCAATATCCTTACCCAACCTCTCATCCATTCCTTATCACATCCCATTTTTCCTTATCCTCTAAAGAAAATCCTACCCACTGAACCTTGTATCCTATCCCCTATACCCAGACCACGTGTGCTGTTTAGTCCTAGTTTTAATACATTCACCCTGTGACAGTGTTGATTCCCATGTGTAACGTTTAAATCCCTAAGCTTGGCATTGTCATTTAATTTGCTTAAAAGTCTTAACCACACGACTTCTTCGTGTTCCAAGCCGGTAGAAGTAAGTGTGCTGATAATAATTCAATTTATTTCCCCCTTCCAGGGAACGTGATTGCTGTGCTGGAGTTTCATCCACGGTCCCCCCCAAACTCCACCCGAGGCTCCTCGTGGCATAAATAACAATATAAATAATTAGCTGTTGTGCTCCCCTTTTCTTTTATTAATTTTTATTTAAATATTATTGTAAATACATATATTTGTCAGTATTCCTTGTATCATTGCTGACTGGCGACCTACCATTATTATTTGTTTTGTTATGGCACTTGAGTCCCTTAAGCAAGGCCGGACTCGAACCAGTGGCCCGTAACATATTGGCGACCAAATGCCAGGATTCGCTAAGACAGTAATTTCAAATAAATTTTTTTAAAAGTCAAATTCCCCCCTTTCCTGTCTTTAGCGACTTGACGAACCTCAATTTAATTTCAAGTAAATTATATAATCACTGGAGTTGGAACCGTGGAAGAAAACAGCAAAAGCATTCTATTCTCATTGTTAAAGTTTTGTGTTTATTAGTGTGTGTGTTCGCACCGCTAACCCTTTTGTTTTGAAACCGCGTGGTAGATTTTAGTCCTATTGGTTAGCAGGATAGCCAACCGCGTGAAAAGAATTTGTGTTCTTTTTTTTTTTTGAGTGTTTAGTATCAAAGTGGTTAAAATTTTCATTTATTATATATATTGTGCATTAAGTGAATGTGTTATTTTGTGTTTTAAAAAAAAAAAGTGAAGTGAAACTTACGAAATTTTAGGACAAAAAGCGTGGCAGGCTG
The DNA here is from genome assembly GCF_036898095.1 of Palaemon carinicauda. Classification (NCBI taxonomy): domain Eukaryota; kingdom Metazoa; phylum Arthropoda; class Malacostraca; order Decapoda; family Palaemonidae; genus Palaemon; species Palaemon carinicauda. Next base: position 29,375,014 of record NC_090725.1, on the reverse strand, counting down.
AGCACGTGTTCATTTCAAAACATGGCCAACCTGATATAACTCAGCCCATCGCCGTGTTTCCGGACGAAGCCAAGGTTTAATATTGTCTGCAATTATTATCTTTGTCAATTGTTTACCAATTCTATGCAGACCCGAGGATTCAGTCGAATTATTTTACATCGGTAAGTGATTCACGCACATCAATCATTTAATCTTGTGCATGGAATATCTTAATCATTTATCTTTAGTGCTAGGATACCGGCTAGTCTCATATTGGAACTTTTGGCTTACGATTAACGTAAACGTTTTACAGCAGTGACGCATAATTCTGTTGAGTAACGTAAGACCACGTAGCGTTCCTTATTTCGATTTTTTTCTTTTGATAGTAAGGGTTCTTAATTTCATTTTATTACTTTCGTGGGATATCATTTCCATGTACATTATTGATAGGGATAAATTTTTCATTCATATAGCCTATATTGTGCAGCGAGTGATTGTTTAATTTCGTGTTGAAACTAAGTGAATTGAAATTTACGAAATTTTAGGAAGAAACCGTGGTAGACTAAAACACGTGTTAATTTCCTCTGTTTGTAACCGTAAGCACACGTGGCATTCTTTATTTCAATTTTTCCTTTTCACAGTAAGGGTATGCAATTTCATTTTGTTACTTTCGTGGTGTATTATTTTTATGTACATTTTTGAAAGGGATATTTTCGCAAGATTGTGTAACATTGTTAACCTAAAGATAAAGGATTTATGATATCACATTCAATTTAATTTTTTCAGTCAGGGTATAGGATCATTTAGATAAAATATCTGGAGGTGTAATTTTTTAAACTCATTTTGTTTTTATTAAAGGGAAAGTATGTAAAGGGGTTGATGTTCTTAACGAAGCATTAAGCAATCTGTGTGACATTGTTTGTTTATTTAATTTGTTATACTTTAAGTATAAATACAAACTTTGCTTTAAGTCACAGGGTTGCAAGTGGTGGTGTTGCAAGAACGCACCCACACACTTTTACAAATTCATTTTTTCCTTAAGACTAGCATGGGAGGGTTACACATCGTGGAGATTCCATTTTTTCCCTTAAGTCTAGCATAGGAGGGTCACACATCGTGGAGATTCCATTTTTTCCTTAAGACTAGCACAGGAGGGTCACACATCGTGGAGATTCCATTTTTTTCCTTAAGACTTGCATAGGAGGGTCACACATCGTGGAGATTCCATTTTTTTTCCTGAAGACTAGCATAGGAGGGTCACACATCGTGGAGATTCCATTTTTTTTCCTTAAGTCTAGCATAGGAAGGTCACACATCGTGGAGATTTCTTTTTTTTCCTTAAGTCTAGCATAGGAGGGTCACACATCGTGGAGATTCCATTTTTTTTCCTTATGACTGGCATAGGACGGTCACACATCGTGGAGATTCCATTTTTTCCTTAAGACTAGCATGGGAGGGTCACACATCGTGGAGATTCCAGTTTTTCCTTAAGACTAGCATGGGAGGGTCACACATCGTGGAGATTCCATTTTTTCCTTAAAACTAGCATAGGAGGGTCACACATCGTGGAGATTCCATTTTTTTCCCTTAAGACTAGCATAGGAGGGTCACACATCGTGGAGATTCCATTTTTTTCCTTAAGACTAGCATAGGAGGGTCACACATCGTGGAGATTCCATTTTTTTTCCTTAAGACTAGCATAGGAGGGTCACACATCGTGGGGATTCCATTTTTTTCCTTAAGACTAGCATAGGAGGGTCACACATCGTGGAGATTCCATTTTTTTTCCTTAAGACTAGCCTAGGAGGGTCACACATCGTGGAGATTCCATTTTTTTCCTTATGACTGGCATAGGAGGGTCACACATCGTGGAGATTCCATTTTTTTTTCCTTAAGACTAGCATAGGAGGGTCACACATCGTGGAGATTCCATTTTTTTTCCTTATGACTGGCACAGGAGGGTCACACATCGTGGATATTCCATTTTTTCCTTAAGACTAGCATAGGAGGGTCATACATCGTGGAGATTCCATTTTTTTCCTTATGACTGGCATAGGAGGGTCACACATCGTGGATATTCCATTTTTTTTCCTTAAGTCTAGCATAGGAGGGTCACACATCGTGGAGATTCCATTTTTTTTCCTTAAGACTAGCACAGAGGGTCATTCATTGTTGTGATTCCATTTATTTATGACTAGCATAGAGGGTCATTCATTGTTGTGATTCCTTTTTTTTATGACTAGTAAAGAGATTCACCCATTGTTGTGATTCAATTAAGACTAGCATAGAGATTCACCCATAGTTGTGATCTCATTTTTTTTCCTGACTAGCCTAGGAGGGTCACACATCGTGGAGATTCCATTTTTTTTCCTTAAGACTAGCATAGGAGGGTCACACATCGTGGAGATTCCATTTTTTTTCCTTAAGACTAGCACAGGAGGGTCACACATCGTGGAGATTCCATTTTTTTCCTTAAGACTTGCATAGGAGGGTCACACATCGTGGAGATTCCATTTTTTCCTTAAGACTAGCACAGGAGGGTCACACATCGTGGAGATTCCATTTTTTTCCTTAAGACTTGCATAGGAGGGTCATACATCGTGGAGATTCCATTTTTTTTCCTTAAGACTAGCACAGAGGGTCATTCATTGTTGTGATTCCATTTATTTATGACTAGCATAGAGGGTCATTCATTGTTGTGATTCCTTTTTTTATGACTAGCAAAGAGATTCACCCATTGTTGTGATTCAATTAAGACTAGCATAGAGATTCACCCATAGTTGTGATCTCATTTTTTTTCCTGACTAGCCTAGAGGGTCACCTACTGTATAGTTGTGATTCCATTTTATTTCATCCAGCGTAGTGTCACCCATAGTTGTGACCTCATTTTTTTTCCTGACTAGCCTAGAGGGTCACCTACTGTATAGTTGTGTTTCCAGTTTATTTTGTCTCGCATAGAGGGTCACCTATAGTTGTGATTCCAATTTTTATTGTGTAGCACAGTTGTCAAATATATCGTTACTTGTTTGGACGCATTACAACCGGACAGCCTAAGCTCACCCATTGTCGTGACCCTGGTTTTCGAGTTAGGCTCCTGTTCAATTACTTGCAAGGCTTGCTACTCGGTGATAGTTCTTTCTTGACACGCATTTTTACAGCCATTGTGCATTTTGCCCGGCTCCATCTTCACCCTTCCTTCCATGAGACTCTTGCGTAAGGCAAGAGCGTCTTTCCCCTCCGTGTAATTTCTTGCACGGCCAACATCGTACCTTGTGCTGTTGAGTTTGTTCTTGTCACTGTCTCCACAAGAAATTAGCAAAATGACTGCTGGTGAGATCAGTGCATTTGTGGATTTGGCAGAACGACAAGGCTATGAGGGAGAGGCCTTGCGAAGGTATGTGCGGGAACTCACGGATGAAGCCAATGCCCGGAGAAGAACGGAGCAAGAAAGGATGCAGTATGCGAGAGAAAGAGCGAGAGCGTATGAATTAAAGAAGCGGGAAATAGACGCTCGATTAGCCAAGCTCGATAATTCGCTACCTCAACCTAATGGTGCCAACGACCAGCAGGACAACTGCAGAGAGAACCAGTGCCTTGAAGGAGTCACCAAAGAACTCCCTTCAGTGGAGTTCCAGATAACCACGCCCCAGCTCCATAGGAAGTGCGGACTAGGGGAAATGAGCGACATCGGACATGAGGGCTACGATTTGCGCTTGGGTCAAGAGCCCATGACGGTGGTACGAGTGCCCCTCAGATGCAAGAAGGCTGCCAAGCCGGAGCCTAAAGCATTGAGGACGCGACCTGCAGGGAAAGACAACTGGCTAGGTACCATTAACCTTGGGGAAATACCTTGGCTAAGTGAGGAGGCCCAAGAGTTCTCCTCCTCCAGCAGTGAGTCTGAGCCTCATACGCCAGAAGTTAATTCTGGTGAAGGTGTGCTGCATCCCACCACAGGGGATAGAGGTATTTCCAGCACCATACCAGAGGTCTCAGAGGAGGGCCGGGCGTCTCCCCCTTCCAGAAATGAGTCTAAGCCTTGTACACGAGAGTGCTCCCCAGCTAAAGCAATGATGCTTTCCACCAGACCAGAGGTCTCAAGGAAGGACCAAGAGATCATCAGGAGCCAGGCACAGCTCAGCAGATTCCAGCTGATGGGTGAGATGGTGATAAACCACAGGGCACCCACCTACTTGAGCGTGGTGGAAATAAATAACCCCTCTAAGGCTGAGTTCCTGCTAAGGGATGAGGTGCCCCTTAAGATCACCCGAGGTTCTCGCGATCCTGTTAAGGTCTCGTGCCGGCAAGTAGTTGTTCCCTGTAATCTTCGCTTGTCGATTCTAGGCGTGGGCCATGAGAGACTGGGAGGACACTTTGGGGTAACATGTCCTACCCAGCTCATCCAGCATCAATTCTGGCTGGGCTTGCACGAGATTGTTAAGGCTTACTTAGCATCCTGCCATCCTTGCCCAGTCTCTGATAACTATAAGCAAATAGTGGCGAGGGCCTCGCTCCAACGCATCCCATCCATTAGTGTCACAGAACTGACACAATTCTTTTATTGGTATGGCTTCCTAGCCACATTTCAGAAGGACGAAGGTTCCCACTTCATGGCAGAGGAGTCACAACCTCTGACCATACTCATAATTCATTTTTGGCTTCACCAGGTGCAAGCAGGAATCCCCAACTGTGGGGTTTACTTGAATTTCTTCAAGACATGGGATAAACTCCAAACTCAAGAGAATGAGCTCTCAGGCATGGGCTCATCTCTTGAGCATCTTGGATCCTATTGTGCGGACCAAAAGTTCTCACTGACATTCCTAAAGGACCATAACCATCTAACCTACTTGACTGAGCTACGTAATGGGAATAAAGGGCTCATGAGGTGCGGCATAGACCTCCAGAACTACAACTGGAAGGTCAAGCGCCTAAAGAACTCGTATGAGAGAGATGTGTTCTCCCGGCATTAGTGCCCAATGCACAGTGCCATGTCCATAGCGTAGCCATAGTCAGTAGGTAAATTTAGTTTGTATGAAACAATATTTATTGGCCTTGGTGTCTCCCCCAGGTAGATAAACTTGAGGAGCCATCTTGGCATCATTATTTGCATTTAATTTATTTTCATGTATTTATTTTATCTTTTTTTTGCATATATGTCAATTTTCTTTAATTTTTATGCCTACCACTGCTCAAGGTCACTTAACTTTAACCATCTTTTACATTTTAATTTTCAATTTTGCATTTTTCAATTTTTTCAGTTGCTGCCTCATAGCCAGCATACTTATTTCTATGTGGCACTTAAAATTGATTTACTGTCAAAATAACGTAAAATGATGACCCTAGTTGCAAATTAGATATTTATCCATTATCGTGGTGAGACTCACTGAGGGAGGAATCATTAAGATTAGTGGCTTCAGACCTTGCTTGCAGAGTTCTTGTCCTGTTTTAGGACAAAATCTCTGCTAAAATGGGGGGCTGTTAGTAATGGCGGTCATTACGCCACCTTTTTCAAATAACAAAAGACCCCGCCAGCAAGCATGAGTCGAAATGCCACGAGTTTTGGGACCCTACCCAGAGTCTCACCCCCCTCCAACCATCCTATACCAGTCTACTCCCCCTAAGATCTCAATTTCAGCTACCTTCTACGAGTCACGTGACAGCATCGAGGTTCCAGGAGAAAAAGGGAAGCGAGCTGTGAAGGATGTGGGGACACGTGATCAAGCCTGACCAATAGGACAGCGGTCAGGCCAATCCCCCCTACCCCCACCCCCAATTGGGGGTCAAGTGGGGTTGATCTACCCAGGGAAAACTGGAGAGCTTTCTTCGTGACTCAGCCTCCATAAGGAGAACATCTCCCTTTCTTCACTCAACGTCTTTGAGGGAAACACCATCGCTCTTCACCCTCAAGACATCAGGGAGGCAGGACCTCTGTCTACATCTTTCCATAAGGGAAGGATACCAGTGTCCTTTTTACTAAAGGTAAGGTGTCTGATTTTGAGATTCTCAATATCCTTACCCAACCTCCCATCCATTCCTT
>NC_090725.1:29335856-29358501 GCF_036898095.1 Palaemon carinicauda | reverse complement strand
AGAGATAGGTTGGGGGGGGGGAAAGGGTCTTCTTATAAGAAAGGATGGGTTATGTACCAGAGCGGCCACCTAGGAAGGGAGATGCTCACCCTAACCTATAGTAGGTGGACCACTGAAAAACGGTGCACGCGTATATTCAGCAAGGTACATAAACCAGCCCTCCCAACCTAACCTGGATTAGGGTCGTTAGACCCTAATCAAGTAGGGAGAAGACGTATCGCAAGGAAAAGGTCCAGGGACCGATTCAGCTTAAAGGAGGTGATCCTACCTTTAAGGTCCGCAACACTAAGGGAGGGGTCATTCCCTTAAGTGGGGAGGCGATACAGTACTCTGAGGAGTCTTGTCCTATCACATGTAATAGGATACAAGATTACCAGAGGGAAGCCCTAGGGCTAGGGATGAAGAGAGCATATAGGGGTCCTATCATAAGGTTAGGTTAGCAAGGCACTCAAGATAACCTACCCCCTATATGGTCCCTGAAGGCGAAAAACACTTGCATCACTGTCAATGGTATTGTAAAATAATGCCAAAATCTTCATAACTAACACTAGGATCACTGGAAATATCATGCATTAACACTGGTATAGGCTCACTGGCCTAGGGGCTAATCAAAGCCTACTGGTATGGGGTCAGCGAAGACCCTAATTAATGCGTCAAAAACACGATATAAAGTTCCTAGCTATGAAGACTAAATAACTAATAGCGCTGATTAGTAATTTATTATACCGGTAAGGCTGTTGCGGCTAACTAAATAAGGCATGCAAAGCAACAGCAGCGTCATAAAATGGCGCTGACCGGTCTGGCAAAGCTCTGCCACAATTATGCAAATATCTCGAAAAGTAATATTTACTTTAAGGCCAGAGCTTATTTAAACAATACTTTAACCTTTGTACTCAACTTTCCAGAAGAAGGTGAAGCTGACGGTTGAGACATAGCGAGGATGCAAGTAGATAAAGTCGCACAAAGGGAAAAATACGTCCAATCGAGGCGAGCTACTAGCAAAGGAATGATGACGGACGTGACGTCATCAAAAGCAAATGGCGTCCGTCTGTTTACATCGCGAGTACCGATATCGCCACATCTAGATCGGCTGCGGCTCAGCTCCCAGCCACTCCCTGTCCGCCATATTGAAGCGTTAACTCTATATGGGGTGCAGATAGTTATGTGGCATGTCTATACATGCGTGTCCCCTGTTGTTACACGATGTCTCAAGGGGAAACCTTTAGGATACTCGCTCAGAAGTTAGAATTCTGTGATAACCTGTGGTTTAATTCTCTGGAAAATCCTAGTAGTGATTACCCAAGGAAGCTACCAAAAAGGATCCTTCCATCAGGACGCCATGGCTTGAGCCCAAAAACATTTTTCAATATTAAACTTACCCAGATGATCAGATAGCTGATTCACACCCAGGGGGGTGGGTGAGAGACCAGCATTACATGTTGACATTATTATGAGCTAAGTATTCCGTATTTCATTTTAGCAGTTATTCAAAATAACAAGCATAAAATAAATAAGTACCTGGTAAGGAAGACGACTTGAACAATTACTCTGCCTTTTTTAAGTACGTCTTCCTTACTGAGCCTCGCGATCCTCATAGGATGCTGAGCGACTCCTAGGAGCTGAAGTATGAAGGGTTGCAACCCATACTAAAGGTCCTCATCAAAACCTCTAATCTAGGCGCTTCTCAAGAAATGACTTTGACCACCCGCCAAATCAAGTAGGATGCGAAAGGCTTCTCAGCCTCCGGACAACCCACAAATATTTCAAGAGAAAGATTAAAAAGGTTCTGGAATTAGGGAATTGTAGTGGTGGAGCCCCCCACCACTACTGCACTCGTTGCTACGAATGGTCCCAGAGTGTAGCAGTTCTCGTAAAGAGACTGGACATTCTTAAGATAAAAGACACGAACACTGATTTGCTTTTCCAATATGGTTGCGTCGAATATACTTTGCAGAGATCTATTTTGTTCAAAGGCCACGGAAGTTGCGACAGCTCTAACTTCGTGTGTCCTTACCTTCAGCCAAGCTTGGTCTTCCTCATTCAGAAGGGAATGAGCTTCTCGTATTAACAGTCTGATAAAATAGGATAAAGAAGTCTGCTGACATAGGCAAAGATGGATTCTTAACTGAACACCAAAAAGCTTCAGACGGGCCTCGTAAAGGTTTTTAAAATAGAACTTAAGAGCTCTTACAGCACATAATACTCTTTCTAGTTCATTTCCAACCATACGATAAGTTTGAAATATCGAATGATATTGGTCAAGGCCGAGAAGGCAGCTCGTGTTTGGCTAGAAAACCAAGTTGTAGAACATGTAGCCGTTTCGGATGAGAAATCCGATGTTCTTGCTGAAGGCATGAATCTCACTGACTCTTTTAGCTGTGGTTAAGCATATCAGGAAAAGAGTCTTAAAGGTGAGATCTTTCAGGGAGGCTGATTGAAGCGGTTCGAACCTGTCTGACATAAGGAATCTTAGAACCACGTCTAAATTCCAACCAGGTGTAACCAAACGACGCTCCTTCGTGGTCTCAAAAGACTTAAGGAGGTCCTGTAGACCTTTATTGTTGGAAAGATCTAAGCCTCTGTGACGGAAGACTGATGCCAACATGCTTCTGTAACCCTTGATAGTGGGAGCTGAAAGAGATCGTTCTTTCCTCAGATATAAGAGGAAGTCAGCTATTTGAGTTACAGAGGTACTGGTCGAGGATACGGATACTGACTTGCACCAGTTTTCGGAAGATTTCCCACTTCGATTGGTAGACTCTAAGGGTGGATGTTCTCCTTGCTCTAGCAATCGCTCTGGTTGCCTCCTTCGAAAAACCTCTAGTTCTCGAGAGTCTTTCGATAGTCTGAAGGCAGTCAGACGAAGAGCGTGGAGGCCTTGGAGTACCTTCTTTACGCGTGGTAGACATAGCAGGTCCACCCTTAGTGGGAAGTGTTCTGGGAACGTCTACTAGCCATCGAAGTACCTCGGTGAGTTATTCTCTCGCGGGCCAGAGGGAAGCAACTAGCGTCAACTTTGTCCCTTCGTGAAAGGCGAACTTCTGCAGTACCTTGTTGACAATCTAGAACGGAGGAATGCATATAGATCTAGATGTGACCAATCTAGTAGAAAGGCATCTATATGAACTACTGCTGGGTCCGGGATAGGTGAGCAAAGTATTGGGAGCCTCTTGGTCATCGAGGTTGCGAAGAGATCAATGGTTGGCTGGCCCCAGGTGGCTCAAAGTCTCTTGCATACATCCTTGTGGAGGGTCCAATCTGTTGGAATTATTTGTCCCTTCCTACTGAGGACAATCTGCTATGACATTCAAGTTGCCTTGATGAACCTCGTTACTAGTGAAAAGTCTAGACCTGTTGAACAGGTGAGGAGGTCTCTTGCGAACTCGTACCATGTCAGAGAGTAGGTCCCTCCTTGCTTGGAGATGAACGTCAAAGCAGGGTGTTTGTCCGTGTTCACCTCCACCACTTTGCCTTGAAGGAGAGACCTGAAGCTTTTCCAGGTCAGACGTACTGCCAGTAGCTTCTTGCAGTTGAAATGCATTGTCCTTTGACTCGAGTTCCATAATCCCGAGCATTCCCTACCGCCTAATGTCGCACCCCAGCCTACGTCCGATGCGTCCGAGAAGAGAACGTGGTTGGGAGTCTGAACAGTCAGGGGAAGACCCTTTCAAAGGTTGATAAAGTCCTTTCACCAAGTCAGACCAGACTTTATCTTTCCGGAAACCGGGATCGAGACCGCTTCTAGCGTCTTGTCCTTTTCAGTGAAAAGCTAGATGATACAGAAGAGGACGGAGGTGTAGTTCTTCCAAGTGACACAAATTGAACCACGGATGACAGTGTCCTAACCAGACTCATCCACAGCCTGACAGGGCAGCGTTCCTTCTTCAGCATCTTCTGGATGGATCGCATGGCTGGGGGTTGATCGTCTTGTTCAGCAATTTCCTCTTCAGAGGGTTCCTCATCCGAAACTGATGAGGAAACGGCAACGGAGAGTGGGCAACGTCTGACTCGCTGAATCCGGCCGCACTGGTGGATGCGTGACGGAGCCGGACACAATATCATGGTACTGCTGCACAGTCTGTGAACTGTCAACCATGGGGACGCGAGGAAGTACAGCGTCAACCCGAAACTGTCTAGACTGTCTGGGTTGTGGCAATCAACCCCCTACCGGGTTGCTGAGGTTGCCGCACTGCGTCACAACAAGTCACCTCTGCTGGTTGTTGAACGTCCTCCTAGTGACACACTGAACGTCACAACCCACCTCCGAGAGTCGCTTAACGTCAACGTTGCGACTGGCAACCCACACTGGGTCGCATCGGTGGAGGAACCACCTCAACTGGCGGACGCGAGTAGATACCTCAGCGTCAACAGGGCGCACAACCAACCGGTAGGAAGGATTTGTTGGCCAGAAGGTTCTTCTCCGTAAAAAAAAATCCTCTATCAAGGACACAAGCTTGGACTGCATGTCTTGCAACAAAGCCCATTAGGGTCTATGGGAGCAGGTGTGGCAACAGACGGGGTTAGCGACTGAAGCGGAACCATTTACCATCCCTGGAAGCCTTGTTATGCTTTAATTAAAGTCCATAGGAGGCTAAGCAGCTTAAGGCTCCTTTCCAAATGACAGAGTCCTCAAAGGAATATCAGTAGGAAGGAGAACAGCACTTTCTCATCTACATGAACCATGTCCGAGAAAAGCTAGGTTATCTCAGTGAGGGTCTCACTGGTGCATAAGCAGCAGAACAGTAGGCAACGTAATGTAACTGCTTGACAGTCCTGTGAACTGTCAAAAACTGAACTGTCAACCACAACAGGTGCGTGAGGACATACAGCACTGGTGCATTAGTAGCAGACCAGAAGGCAACGTCATGTAACTGCTTGACAGTCTGTGAGCTGGCAACAACCAAAGCTGTGTGGGGGAAGCCTCAACTCCTGACTGACTAGTCTGCTGCGGGCGAGTGGCGGGTAACCACAGTGGGTTGCGGAGGCTGACACACCGTGTCAAAACACGGCAGCTTGTGGTAGCTCACGCACGGCAACGGGAGTGGCTCCATGTGTCTGTGGGAGTCAGCATGCGTCTGGCAGGGTCGACTGCGCATGGGTGGAGGAGCTCTCACAACAAGAGTGTGGGAGCAGCCAGCCGCAGCGTCTGCTGGGCGCACAACCGTGGCAGGTTGTAGGCAAACGGGTGCATCGTCAACCTTCTCCGCAGTCGGAGTGTGGGAGCAGGCAACAACCAAAGCGGAGTGGTGGTGCGTGGTGGGGACTGCCGAGGGTTGCGGGAAACTAACGCATCGCGTCAAAACACGGCAGCTTGACTCCACCTTCCCACTGCTGATGCGGTAGCTCACGCATGTTAACGGAGGGTGCCGCACGTCGGCTAACGTCAACATGCGTCTGGCAGGGTCGATTGCGCATCGGAGGTGGAGCTCTCCGCAGCCGGAGTGTGGGAGCAGGCAGCCTCAGCGTGAGCTGGGCGAGCAGTGTCAACCTTCTCCGCACGAAACTCCTGCATACTGCAGCTAACTGAGTCTGCATAGACTGCAGTAAAGACCACTTAGGGTCTACAAAAACGGCAACAGACGGAGCCTACTGTCCGTTGTGACTGAGGGTCTAAAACAGCTGGTGCGGCAACAGACGGAGTTACTGCCTGTTGTGGTACCACCTTGCCTCTCTTGGGAGGTGTGCAGTCGTCGGATGACTGCAGCGAGTCCGAACTGACCCAGTGGCTACACCTGGGCCGTTGGACTTGCGCGGAAGGGACCGACTTGCACTTAAAAAGCTGCAAGATGTGGTCCATGGTTTCTTACGAGAAACCTCTTCCGCAGACGAGGAATAAATGGGCTCTCTCGTCTTTGTGTGGGTGGGGCGATCTTGGGTAGATACGCCCGAAACCACGGAGGGAAAAACGTCTGTTCGTTGATCAAGGCCTGTGGAACCCATAAGTCGTTCGGACATTACTTCTCCCCTGGGCTTGGGAGCTTGTAAGAGGTCCCGGACTAGGTGAACGACTGGCACGAACAGACGAACCCTCGGACGCAACACTGTAACACTTTGCGCATATCACTTTATCACTTTGATTTTCTGTTTTGCACTTATTTCACTGAAATCGAAACTTTAACTGATTTCTACCTGAAACACGCAATCCTATCCTTCATTAAAAGGTAGTAATTGCGAAAAACAGTCGTACAATGCAACAGAAAAACATAAATAAAGATAAAGAATTCAGTGGCTGGAAAAGAGACTAAACACTAGATCAAATAAACTACGTTTACAATCTCTCACCGCACATAGCCTGGGAACAAGAATAAAACCCTAGAAACGTTTTACCTTCTTCCCCTACAGCGACTAGGGAGGAGAGTAAAAAACGAGAACAACGTTACCAGTTTGAACGAAACGTTTATTCTCCTCTCTCTCCCTCCGTCTCTATCTCTCTCTCTCTTTCTCTCTTGATTTCGCACCTGACAGAAGAGCCCAATTATATAACGTTAAAACATGTTATTTGCTAAAGGAAAAAAACTGAAAGGTTTTCCAAATAAAAGTTCCTTTAATTTAGAATTTAAACCATTTAAGCTAAGAAAGAATGAACGAAACGCTAGAATAGGTTTACTCTTACTGCAAAGTGAAACCGTGATACACTCTCTCTCTATCGTAACGATAGAGCGCATGTTGAACATCCCTGAACGTCAACAACTGCGTTAGACTAAAAACTAAACGTTAGTTCATCTTGAAAACAGTACGAGACTATCAAAGAAATTCTTTCAGAAAGCATTAAAATTTAAAAAGTATTAAATTCTTTAAAGGTTAAATACGATATAACGGGCTCAACGTTAATTAACTTCGGTTCCAAGTTAGGACCGCCTACTAACAGGAAAGGTCGCATATAAACAAACATAAAAATTTATTGTTATATGTTTATAAAAAATGGAAAGTTAATCGAACGAGGCCTATAAAGGCGGAGAGAAATAAAATATATAGATCTATAACGTGTTAAGAAAAATTACCAAAAACCTAAACACACTTCCGTCTAAGGGAAGGGTCGGCCATTTAAAAGTGAAAGAGAGTCCATACTCTCTTCGTCACCATAAATAAATCTATCCAAAACGAGTTCAAGTTTTGAAATGAAGATAAAACCCCTGCATAGCGAAAGCTCAAAACTGGAAAAGTGTACTTCACCAAATCGTTGTGAAAACAAATCCAGTTAGTAACAGCGTATTTAGTAGGTCTTGCCAGTGGCACGACAGAGAGAAAATTGGTTCTATGTTGACTTCGAGTACTTAACCCTGGATAGGTACGCTCCTCGGACACCCCTTTAAGGGTATACTCGGACGCGAACGACCCCGACGCCAAAAAAAATTCTTGAAAAATCAGTTTTTGCAGTAACCTCCTTTTTTCTTTTGCCAAAAAAAACTTCAATGAATGCTTAAAACAACTGTAAAGATAAATACTACTCATCTGCAGAAAAACTATTTATTATAAATATTTTAAAAAATTAAGTAGAAAAAAAAAAGACCTGACATAAAAATTCATAAAAAAAAGTTTATACATATATACACAAATCCTTTTAGGAATTGATTCTTGAATGTTTATGGACACATCTTGATGTATTTTGGATGAAGTCAGACCCATGGAGGTGAAGATCTGAAATGAGAAAAAAAGAGTAACTTTTTTTGGCCAAAAAAAATTTGTCCAAATTTCATGAATTTTTTTGGGTACCCAAATGAAATAGGAAGTGGCTAATTTTTTTTAGGGAATAAACATATGTTATCCTAAATAGAAATATGTAAAAAAATCTTCATTATTTTGTAAATTACATTTATATCAGGGGCCATATCTAAAGTTAATTTTTGAGTACTTAGAAATTTCGTAAAAAAATACATATATTTAATATATAATATGATATTTATGCAGGTAAAAATATACCAAAATATCACAAATTCTATAGGGAACAAGAATATATATAGATAGGGCAGCTTACGCTTCGGATATGTCCACAAAATGGCCGCCAACCACACTGACTCAGACTCCCTAATCTGCCACTTGAAATGTAGGAAGGGTATGTCAATTTCAAGGTGTTATTTACTAATCTAATTATTATTGGATATGCATAAAAATTGTATGGTGGGTTGCTGGATAATTGTCGATTATTTTACGACTATAAAATTGAAATTCTGACCCAAAAAAATTTTTTGAAGGGAAATAAAATCGAAAAAAAAAATGTAAAACAATATAATATTTTAGCTAAAAAAATTTGATGATATTCAATCAAAAAAAAAGTAAACAAAATTTTCCGACAAATAAACATCTAGAGGAATCATTACTCTGTGATAGTTCCTTAGTACGTAGTAATTTTGAAAGAATTGGGCAAAAACGAAAAAATGGCAATCACGGAAAATCGAACACATACCTATATATACGCCATATCTGGCTAAAAAAAAGATAGGCATGGGTAGCCAGATCATCTAGAAACACTTTCCAACACTATAAAAATATAAGTTTTTGCGACACTACTTGCCAATTCCTTACGGTAACATGACTAAGCGAAAAAATGCAAAACAATAAAAAGGGGCACTCGCGGAAAAATGGCTAACATTCTAATATACGGCATTTCAGAAAAAAAAAATTCAGCCACGTGCTAGGCAAACCATCAAGGCACATTTTCCGACAAATAAACATCTAAATGAATCATTACTCTGTGATAGTTCCTTAGTACGTAGTAAATTTGAAAGAAATGGGAAAAAACGAAAAAATGGCAATCACAGGAAATTCGAACACATACCTATATATACGCCATATCTGGCTAAAAAAAAAAAAGATAGGCATGGGTAGCCAGATCATCTAGAAACACTTTCCAACACTATAAAATTATAAGTTTTGCGACACTACTTTGCCAATTCCTTACGGTAACATGACTAAGCAAAAAAATGCAAAACAAATAAAAAGGGGCACTCGTGGAAAAATGGCCATTCTAATATACGGCATTTCAGAAAAAAAAAAAATTTCAGCCACGTGCTAGGCAAACCATCAAGGCACATTTTCCGACAAATAAACATATAAATGAATCATTACTCTGTGATAGTTCCTTAGTACGTAGTAATTTTGAAAGAAATGGGAAAAAACGAAAAAATGGCAATCACAGGAAAATCGAACACATACTTATATATACGCCATATCTGGCTAAAAAAAAAATAGGCATGGGTAGCCAGATCATCTAGAAACACTTTCCAACACTATAAAAATATAAGTTTTGCGACACTACTTGCCAATTCCTTACGGTAACATGACTAAGCAAAAAAATGGCAAAACAAATAAAAAGGGGCACTCGTGGAAAAATGGCCATTCTAATATACGGCATGTCAGAAAAAAAAAAAATTTCAGCCACGTGCTAGGAAAACCATCAAGGCATATTTTCCGACAAATAAACATATAAATGAAATATTACTCTGTGATAGTTCCTTAGTACGTAGTAATTTTGAAAGAAATGGGAAAAAACGAAAAAATGGCAATCACAGGAAAATCGAACACATACTTATATATACGCCATATCTGGCTAAAAAAAAAAAATAGGCATGGGTAGCCAGATCATCTAGAAACACTTTCCAACACTATAAAAATATAAGTTTTGCGACACTACTTGCCAATTCCTTACGGTAACATGACTAAGCAAAAAAATGCAAAACAAATAAGAAGGGGCACTCGCGGAAAAATGCCCAACATTCTAATATACGGCATCTCAGATAAAAAAAAAAGACATGCACGTGTTAGCCCAACCATCAAGGCACACTTTCTAACACATAAACATGAAAAAAAAATCAATAATATGCGGCAATTCCTTACTACGTAGTAAATTTTTACAAATATTGAAAAAAAAACAGAATTGGCAACCGCAGTTAAATACCCAATATACCAATAACTACGTCGTATCTGACAAAAACAAAATCACGCATGGGTAGCCAGATCATCTAGACACACTTTCCAACATTAAAAAAGCAAAAGTTTTACGACACTATTTCGCAATATCTTACGGAAAAATGACTTGGCAAAAAAATTAAAAAAATTAAAAAGGGACACTCGCGGTAAAATGCCCGACATTCTAATATACGACATCTCAGATAAAAAAAAAGACATGCACGTGTTAGCCCAACCATCAAGGCACACTTTCTAACACTTAAACATGAAAAAAAAATGAATAATATACGGCAATTCCTTACTACGTAGTAATTTTTACAAATATTGAAAAAAAAAACAGAAATTGGTAACCGCAGTTAAATACCCAATATACCAATAACTACGTCGTATCTGACAAAAACAAAGTCATGCATGGGTAGCCAGATCATCTAGACACACTTTCCAACACTAAACAAGCAAAAGTTTTACGACACTATTTGGCAATATCTTACGGAAAAATGACTTGGCAAAAAAATGAAAAAAAATGAAAAAGGGGCACTCGCGGTAAAATGGTCCTCGTGGTGATGAACGACATTTTAACTAAAAAAAAAAACATGCACATGGTAGCCAAACAATCCACCAAGACTTTCCACAACTGATAACCTATACAAGTTGCACCATTCTACGACAATTTCATAATACGTAATAACTTTGATAATTATGCAAACTACCTCAGAAGGGTAAACTCGGACGCGAACGACCCCGACGCGTCTCAGAAATCGGGGAAGGAGTACAGCTACAGCAATGCACATCTGGACACTACTAGAGCGTGTAGGGGAGACACCTCCTGCAGGTCGATCACCCACAAATTCAGTCACAGGGGTTAGTCACGTGAGAAAAACCTGTTTTTTTTTGACGCTCGGGGTCGCAAACGACCCACCGTACCTATCCAGGGTTAACAGAATTTCATTGACTAACGTAATGTCTATTGACCTGTGTTTTACATTCACTTTTTTAGCTCCGATGATGGGAAATGTTGTTCCCGAAAGCTTAGACAATAAACTGTCCAAATGCTGAAGTATCTGCTTTCCTTCGCCTTTCTGCTATATATATATATATATATATGTATATATATATATATATATACATATATATATATATATGTATATATATATATATATATATATGTGTGTGTGTATGTATTTATATATATATATATATATATAACATACATATATATATATATATATATATGGTTGCAGAGTAATATTATAGAGAAGTATGAAAAATATAGAGAGAAAAAGGTGGAAGTAAAGCGCAAGGTACGTGAGGCAAAGAGGGCAGCTGACCAGAGGTAGGGTCAGGGATTGGGTCAATCGTATGAAGAGAATAAGAAGAAGTTTTGGAAAGAAGTGAAGAGAGTAAAGGAGTCGGGCTCAAGAATTGAGGAGACAGTGAAAGATGGAAATGGAAGGTTGTTAAAAGGGGAGGAGACAAGGAAAAGGTGGGCGCAATATTTTGAAAGTTTACTGAATATAGAGGATAATAGGGAGGCAGATATAATTGCTGTTGCAGGTGTTGAGGTGCCGGTGATGGGAGATGAAAATGAGAGAGAGATTACAATAGAGGAAGTGAGGAGAGCACTAGATGAAACGAGTGTCGGAAAAGCATCTGGTATGGATGGTGTGAGAGCTGAGATGTTGAAGGAATGGGGTGTGACTGTACATGAATTGTTGGTGAGATTGTTTAATATGTGTTTTGTGTTGTCAATGGTACCAGTAGATTGGGTTTGTGCATGTATTGTACCGCTATATAAGGGTAAGGGAGATGTGAATGAGTGTTGTAATTCAAGAGGTATTAGTTTGTTGAGTGTAGTTGGAAAAGTGTATGGTAGAGTAATGATTAATAGGATCAAGGATAAAACAGAGAATGCAATCCTACAAGTACAGGGTGGTTTTAGAAGAGGTAGAGGTTGTATGAATCAGATTTTTACAGTTGGGCAGATATACGAGAAATATTTAGCAAAAGGTAAAGAGGTGTATGATGTGTTTATGGATCTAGAGAAAACATATGATAGAGTTGATAGGGAAGCAATGTGGGATGTGATGAGGTTATATGGAGTTGGTGGAAGGTTGTTGCAAGCAGTGAAAAGTTTCTACAAATGTAGTAAAGCATGTGTTAGAATAGGAAATGAAGTCAGTGATTGGTTTCCGGTGAGAGTGGGGCTGAGACAGGGATGTGTGATGTCTCCGTGGTTTTTTAACTTTTATGTTGATGGAGTGGTGAGAGAGGTGAATGCTTGAGTGCTTGGACGAGGATTAAAACTGGTAGACGAGAATGACCATGAATGGGAGGTAAATCAGTTGTTCTTTGCGGATGATAATGTACTGGTTGCAGACACAGTAGAGAAGCTTGACCGACTAGTGACAGAATTTGGAAGGCTGTTTGAGAGAAGGAAGTTGAGAGTTAATGTGGGTAAGAGTAAGGTTATGAGATGTATGAGAAGGGAAGGTGGTTCAAGGTTGAATGTCATGTTGAATGGAGAGTTACTTGAGGAAGTGGATCTTAAACTTGGGGTCTGTTGTTGCAGCAAATGGTGGAGTGGAAGCGGATGTACGTCAGAGAGTGAATGAAGGTTGCAAAGTGTTGGGGGCAGTTAAGGGAGTAGTAAAAAATAGAGGGTTGGGCATGAATGTAAAAGGAGTTCTATATGAGAAAGTGATTGTACCAACTGTGATGTATGGATCGGAGTTGTGGGGAATGAAAGTGATGGAGAGACAGAAATTGAATGTGTTTGAGATGAAGTGTCTAAGGAGTATGGCTGGTGTATCTCGAGTAGACAGGGTTAGGAACGAAGTGGTGAGGGTGAGAACAGGTGTAAGAAATGAGTTAGTAGCTAGAGTGGATATGAATGTGTTTAGGTGGTTTGGCCATGTTGAGAGAATGGAAAATGGCTGTCTGCTCAAGAAGGTGATGAATGCAAGAGTTGATGGGAGAAGTACAAGAGGAAGGCCAATGTTTGGGTGGATGGATGGACTGAAGAAATCTCTGGGTGATAGGAGGATAGATGTGAGAAAGGCTAGAGAGCGTGCTAGAAATAGGAATGAATGGCGAGCGATTGTGACGCAGTTCCGGTAGGCCCTGCTACTTCCTCTGGTGCCTTAGATGACCGCGGAGGTAGCAGCAGTAGGGGTTTCAGCATTATGAAGCTTCATCTGTAGTGGATAACGGGGGAGGGTGGGCTGTGGCACCCTAGCATTACCAGCTGAACTCAGTTGAGTCCCTTGTCAGGCTGGGAGGAACGTAGAGAGTAATGGTCCCCCTTTTTGTTTTGTTTCATTTGTTGATGTTACCTACCCCCAAAAATTGGGGGAAGTGCCTTGGTATATATATATATATATATATATATTTTTGGGCTCAAGCCATGTCGTCCTGATGGAAGTTCCTATAGGGTAGCTTCCTAGGGTATATTACAACTACGTATATATATATATATATATATATATTTGGGCTCAAGCCATGTCGTCCTGATGGAAGTTCCTATAGGGTAGCTTCCTAGGGTATATTACAACTACGGCGATATTCCCAAAGAATTTACCTTAAGGTACCAGAATTCTAACTCCTGGAGAGAGTATCCCTCGTGAATGGGATATCGCGACATATCAGAGGACGTATTCTTGACACGCCACATGGCAATCTGCATACTGGACAGAGATTTCGTCTCGTAGGAGGGATTGGCAAGAAAACGAATTCGGGAAAGAAAAAGGGGAGCCGCTCCCAAGGCTTCCTTATCCTCCGATTCGTATGCGTGCCTGGCGCCAATCCTGGCGCCATCTGTATTCCTTTTTGCGTAGCTTAACAACTCGGTGTTTTTTCCTGTGTTTCTCGCAAATCTTGGATTTATTTTACTTTTTCATGGCTTCTCCGTCTTCGTCGGCCTCTGATAAGTTGAGTATAATGTCTTTTATGTATAAATGTAGGCTCTTGGTAAATTTTTGAGTGATTAATAGGATTAATCTTTGATACAAGAGCCGTAGCCTACCATAGGCGTCCTGGACGCTGTCGCTCGCTAGGTATAAGTTTAGTTAGTCAGAGCGACATTCCTGGTTGTTTTGCTTTAATAAATTTTAGCTATTTAGCATTACATAGGATTTCCTTTCGTGCTTAGTATTATTTTGGCGAAGTATTCGCCATTCTGGCCTACGCTAGGCCATGTAGCCTAGTCGTTTGGTCCTAGTACTTCATGCATGATTTTGGTTTTTCCGAGTGTAATAAAAATTTTATTGAAGCTTTAGGCTATGTTTTATACATTTAAGACTGTGTGGAATATTTCCAAGATAGTATACGAGTGAGTTTCGGTGATTTAGGTAATCGATTCTCTTGGTGCCTAGGCTAGTTGCTTATGGAGCCTTAGTATATTTTATCATACTCCCCGGTTGCTTTCTTTTCTTCGGAGAAGGTATGCAATCCCTTTCCCTCTGTTTAAGCCTTGGGCTTATCCCTAAGTGGTTTTTTCCGAATTTATTTTCGATAAAACTATACTGGGGTGTTACTGTACCTTCCTGTTCCTGTAGTATGGTTCAAGAGGGACAGAACAACAGAGTTTTTTAGTCTGAGTCTGTGTTTGTCTGGCTTGGGGCAGAGTCCCCCTCGCTGGCCTGACACAGACAAAGGGGGCTTAGCCTCCTTAGGTCACTACCGAAGGTTTCTGTGGATATGATTCCTTCTTTTGTGATCTACCAGACTAGTCCTTGTTGCTGTTCTCGGGGAAGGATAAGTTTCTTTCCCTGGGAGTAGCAACCCCTTCCTTGCTTTGGTGCCCTGGGAGCTGGCAAGTATTGCTGGCCTTCCCCCTTAGATCTCCCCTAGGCTAAGATAAGTTTCTTGGGTGCTGGTGATCTGTCACTAAAGCAAGGTTGGTAGGACCCTCTTGTCCCTTCCCCCTCTTTTTCCGTAATGGCCTAGCCATTACTGTACTGTACGTCGTTCTACATCTGGACCTAGTATAGGTTAGGATGTGGAATTGACTCAGCCCCTTGCCGGCGGTCTTATATTTTTGAGTGCTGCCCGGACCTCTCTTGGTCCCTCATCCATGCCTGCCTGTAGAGCCAGACGGCATTGGTCAGGAAGCCTGAATTAGATTCTCCCCTTCCTTATATGCACTCTTTCGGATTGCCGGGCTTAGAGGTTGTGTACACTCTTATCCCGGCATCCATTCTATTTTTCTTCTAGTGCTGTACCTGGCCCGGCTGCCGGCCTATGAGGTCGGCAGCCGGGCAGGTGTAGACCTCTGGTTCTTTTGCTGCCGGCTGGCATCGGTCTTGTACCTTTGCCGGCCGGCTTATGTTAGCCCTTGTCTGCCGGTCACCAAGAGTGTGGCCGGCAGCTGGGTACTACCTTGTGTAGTTGACGGCCGGCAGCCATTGCCGGCCGACATTGGCTGTTGCCGGCCGGCAGTTGCTGCCGGCCGGCACATGCATTTGAACCAGAGTGCTGCCGCCTTATAGCTGTTAAGTAGTATACTTTAAAGCTAGTTATGGTGTGTGCCGGCCGGCAAGTGCCGGCCGGCAAGTGCCGGCCGGCACGTATCCCCCTATACTGTACTAGTATTCTTCAGTATAACATATACAGTAAGAAGAAAACTATGGTAAGGGTTTTGGTACAGCACTGTGTGTTCTAACACTATTGTGTTTTCTTGCACATCCCTTTGCTGTTGCCCTACAGATAGGAAAGTGAGTTCTTTCCTGTCTATTATCCAGGATTTTAAAATCATTGCTTAGGTGTGAGCTCCACCTGTTTCCTCTGGAAACCTTGCATTGGTTACTCTAGAAGAGATTAACCATTTGATTTTATTATCTGGAAGGCTGCAACAATGGGTTGTGAGGGAAACACAAGTGTGTGTCTTTCCTTTATGAATTGTTATGCTATACTATGCATATCCAGTGATACATAGTTCACTTGATACTCATGGAAATTTCTTCTCTTTACAGGAGGACCCTCCGAAGTGCGGAAATGTTTCTGCAACGTCCGCAGCAAGTACCTCTGCGGACATGAGTGTTGTAGGAGACACGCAGCATGTGCTGTCTCCAAGGATGATCTCCAGTATTGGGACCCTCAGGTATGTACAGTATGCACTAACCTGATTACTGAGGCTTTTGATTCCCCTAGGACGGCAGAATCAAGGGATATAGCAAGGGAGAAGCTTCGTACCTGGGTAAGGGGCTTCCAAAAGAACACCTCTGGCCCTTATCTTCCAAGTGAGAAGATGAGGGCGTATCTTTTTCCCAAGGCATCAGCTGATGCAGTGATTCCCCAGCCTCAAGAGGAGATCCCCCAAGATCAGGTCCAGGTGGACGTTGAAGTCGCGGTCGCGATGCAAGACATCCAGTTAGATGACAGGATGTCTGACGTGGACAAGCGTTTGGAACAAGACCTCCTGGCAGAAGGTCAGGATGAAGTTCAAACCCCGGACGTCGTAGAGGATGAGGTCGACGAGGTGTCGGCTACTCCGGTTCAGATTCCGGAGCCTATTCCCTCAACATCAGCCGGTCTCCCAGTAGAACTGGGACAGGCCCTCTCTTCGATTGTTGGAATGATCCAGCAAATGCAGAAGGAGAATCAGGAGAAGGCGGCTGCTATGGAACTGCGGATGCAGTCCCTGGCAGAATCACATGGGCCCCGGAAAAGGCTCAATGTGAAAGACCTTCCCTTATGCTCAGATGCTAACCCATGGAGGTATGCTGAGCACATGCCGATGACGACTGGAAAGATCGTCATCTCGGATAAGCTGGGTTCAGTTCCACTAGAGGAGGTGGAATTCTGGCCCAGCAAGGCATCATATCCGACTGCTATGTCCGGCTGAGAAAAGAACCAGCTTCAAGGGAGGAGACTGAGCCGAAGGAGGTCATAATCATGGACCACGCTAAGGCTCAAGCCCTACTTTCATCCTCGATGAAGGAGAGGGGGCTTCTCTAATCTCGAAGGTAGCTGCATTGAGCAAGAAGCTCCCTTCCTTTGTGTCCTCTCCTGCTAGAGCCTTCCCCTTTTTACAGAAAGGGTTTGCGGCTGTCCTAAAGGCAGTCGAGGCCGGCAAGCCTTGCCCCTCCCTGGAGGAGTGTAAACCCTTGTCGCTGGCCCTGCCTATGGACCACAAAGACTGGAAGGATGTCCATCTGACGTTCTCAGTGGGAAAGTTGGAGGCTGATATTGCCGGACGGCAATTCGGCGAGGACCTCCCCAAGCTGTCCGACTCTCTTTTACGAAGAGAGTTCGAGATAAAAGAAAGACTGGCTTCCTGAATGTCTCACCAGACTACTCTTGAGACAATGGCAAGTGACCCCAAGGTCCATGAAATGTTCATGGTGGTGGCTAAGACTCACCTAGCCACAGTGACGAAGGACCTTTATAGCTTCGTCAAGGCAAGGAGAGCTTGTAGGGAGTTCGTGTTCACCGGGCTACGGTGAGGCACGAGCCAAGGAAGTTAATCTCCTCCAACATTTGGGGAAAAGACCTTTTCCCTGCCGATGTGGTCAAAGAAGTTGTTGATAAGGCCGCCGTGGAGAATAGAAACCTTCTCCAGAAGTGGGGCCTGGCTATCAAAAGAAAGTCTTCCCCGGATGAGGGTCCTCAACCAAAGAGGAAGAATATGAGGACTAGGCTACCGTCTCGGCCAGCCAAGCCCTCTAGACAGCAACAGCTACTGCAATTGCCATTGCCTCCAGTGCCCCAGATGGTGGCGCAAACCCCGACCACTTTCCAGTGGGTACCCCAGGCTGTGCCAGGTCAGTCCACGGCATTCACCCCAACGTTCGAAGGACAGTCTTCTTCCTTTCGAGCAAAGCCTAGAGGAGCAGCCAGAGGCTCGTCTAGGCACCCCTCAAGGGGAAGGGGATTCAGAGGTGGTCGTGGTCAGGGAGGCAAGACCTCAGGACGGCAGTCCAAGTGAAATGATACCGGTAGGAGGGAGACTGATGAAATTTTGGGACCGTTGGACCTTCGATCCCTGGGCCCAAAGCCTACTCAAGAATGGACTGGGCTGGAGCTGGTACAGCACTCCACCCCCGTGCCTTCGGTTTTTCCAACACTCCACCCCCGTTCTGGAGGAGTACGTTCAAGAACTGTTGGAGAAAAAGGTGATCCGAAAGGTGAAGTCCATCAAATTCCAAGGGAGGCTGTTTTGTGTTCCCAAGAAAGACTCGGAAAAGCTCAGAGTCATTCTGGACTTGTCGCCACTCAACAAGTTCATAGTGAATTGCAAATTCAAAATGCTAACACTGCAACACATAAGGAACTTACTGCCCAAGAGGACATACTCAGTCTCTATAGACTTGTCAGACGCCTATTGGCACATCCCAATCAGCCGTCGACTCTCCCCCTACCTAGGGTTCAGGCTACAACGGAGACTATACGCCTTCAGAGCCATGCCATTCGGGCTAAACATAGCCCCGAGGATTTTCACGAAGCTTGCGAGCGCAGCTCTCAAACAATTACGCCTAAAGGGAATTCAGGTAGTAGCCTACCTGGACGACTGGCTGGTGTGGGCAGCATCCGAGACCGAATGCTTGCAAGCTTCCAGTCAGGTGATCTAGTTCCTAGAGTATCTAGGCTCCAAGATCAACAGAAAAAAGTCTCGACTTTCTCCATCCCAAAAGTTCCAGTGGCTGGGAATCCACTGGGACCTTTTGTCACACTGTTTCTCCATCCCGACGAAGAAAAGGAAGGAGATAGCGGGCTCTGTCAAGAGACTTCTAGATTCCGAAAGGATATCAAGACGCGAACAGGAGAGGGTACTAGGCTCTCTCCAGTTTGCTTCGGTGACAGACCCAGTGCTAAGAGCACAGCTAAAGGATGCAACCGGAGTTTGGAGAAGGTATGCATCAAACGCGCGAAGAGATCTGAGAAGACCAGTGCCGCCTCGGCTACGTACTCTTCTCAGGCCTTGATACCAAGCCAGACATCTAAAGAAGTCTGTTCTTCTTCAGCCACCTCCCCCGTCGATGACGATTCACTCAGACGCCTCAAAGGAGGGATGGGGAGGTCACTCTCATCGGAAAAAGTCCAGGGGACTTGGTCCAAGCTATTCAGGACCTTTCACATAAACTTTCTAGAAGCTATGGCAGTGCTCCTTACCTTAAAGAAAGTCTCCCCGCGTCACTCAATCCACATAAGATTGGTGATGGACAGCGAGGTGGTTGTGAGATGCTTGAATCGACAAGGGTCGAGGTCACTACCTCTCAACCATGTGATGTTAGCCATTTTCCGATTGGCGGAAAAGAAGAAGTGGTACCTGTCGGCAGTTCACCTTCAAGGAGTCCGCAACGTGACAGCGGACGCTCTATCCAGGTTCACACCGATAGAGTCGGAATGGTCCTTAGACGCAGGATCATTCTCCTTCATTCTGAATCAAGTCCCAGAACTGCAGATAGACCTCTTTGCGACGAAAGACAACAAGAAGTTGCCCCTGTACGTGTCCCCGTACGAGGACCCCTTAGCGGAAGCAGTGGACGCGATGTCCCTCGACTGGAACAGATGGTCCAGGATTTATCTGTTCCCCCCCTTACAACCTTCTGTTGAGGGTCCTCAACAAACTGAGATCCTTCAAGGGGGTAGCGGCAATAGTGGCCCACAAGTGGCCGAACAGCATGTGGTTCCCCTTGGCGTTGGAACTACAGCTGAAGTTTGTGCCGCTACCACATCCAGTTCTGACCCAGCGAGTCCAGAAGTCGACTGTCTGCGCTTCATTACAGAAAACCTGGACCCTGCAGCTCATGATTTTCTCGCCCTTGCGGTGAGAAAGCGTTTCGGGATTTCGAAAGCCAGCATAGACTTCCTAGAGGAATATAAGTGCAAATCGACTAGAAGGCAATATGAGTTATCTTGGAGAAAATGGGTGGCCTTTGTAAAGGCAAAGAATCCGCAGGAGATCTAAACAGACTTCTGCTTATCTTTCTTCATCCACCTCCATGGTCAAGGGTTGGCAGCTAACACGATTTCAGTGTGTAAATCTGCTTTGATGAGACCCATTTTATTTGCCTTCCAGATCGACCTAGGTAACGAGATCTTTAATAAAGTTCCGAAAGCCTGTGCTAGGCTCAGACCTTCAGCACCTCCAAAGCCCATCTCATGATGTTTAGACAAAGTTCTTCATTCGCCTCCCTGTTGAGCAATGAAGAATGTGCGTTAAAGGATTTGACACAGAAAGTTATTTTCCTATTTGCACTCGCGTCCGGGGCCAGGGTTAGTGAGATCGTAGCCCTCTCGAGAGAGGCAGGTCGTGTTCAGTTCCTGGATGGGGGGGAACTGAACCTGTTTCCGGATCCTACGTTTCTCGCCAAGAATGGGTTACCCACCAACAGGTGGGGTCCCTGAGAATCTGCCCTCTGAAAGAAGATTCATCTCTATGTCCAGTAGAATGCCTAAAGGTCTATCTTCGTAGAACTTCAGACTTCAAGGGTGGTCAACTATTCAGGGGAGAAAAATCAGACTCAAATTTATCTCTGAATCAACTCAGAGCGAAAATCACATATTTTATTCGCAGAGCGGATCCTGACAGTACACCCGCAGGTCACGATCCGAGGAAAGTTGCCTCATCCCTAAATTTCTTTAATTGTATGGATTTTGAACATCTCCGTTCATACACGGGCTGGAAGTCTTCCAGAGTGTTCTTTCGCCACTATGTGAAGCAAGTAGAGGAACTAAAGAGATCTTTGGTAGCAGTGGGTCGCGTAGTTAACCCTACTGTTTAACTCTGCGAGGAACAGTGGTCTTAATTGGGACGATTAAGTCCAGGGTGAGTGTGTAGGTACATACTGTACTACAAACTAAATGAGGGCACCGAGTGCCCACATAGACTGTTCCTTTTCCAAAGGTGAACCTAGCATAAGTACAGACATGTGTGCCGAGCGTTTTTTAACGCTAATGTGATTGATTTGTAATACAGACTTTTATGACTTGATACCTCGGTCTCTTAAAAAAGTGGCATTTAATGTTTTTTCTTTCAGGTAAACAAGTTCTGTTTACTATCATACTTATGCTTAAAGTTTTGGGTTATCCTCTTTTTATATATATATATATTATATATATATATATGTAATTGCTGTTAACCTGTCTATTTATTGTCTGTCAATAAACTTGTTCTTGAGAACCTTCCGTCTCTTTCACCTGTGTCAATTTATTGGTATAATTGAGCATTTATTCTATGTACCTTATCCGGGATAATTCTAATAGAATTGTTCTATTATGCAAGCTATGTTGCATTGGTTTATGTAATCCCCTATTGGGAGGACTCCGTCCCATAAAGGGACGAGGGCGGTTTTATTAGTTTCTTCATATGCGGATATAAACCTTTGTCCAATACAAGTATTGTGCGGATTACTGGTCAATATATATTGACGCAGTGATTCTTTACAAACTATGCTTTACTTAATATAGGGCGAGACCACTATATTAGCTTGCCTGGTATTCATACATAGTATATGTACTCTTCGAGACTTTTCCAGAGTCTAGTAGGACTCTTCCCTGTAGGGGGCAGGAAGCTCTAACATAGTTTATAGTTAGTTGAAAAGATGTATAACGGTAACATCTTAGGTATCTAGGTCTAGTCGACCGGGGAAAAATTACCTCCGGGGAGTACGGCACGTTCTGAGAATCCACAGATACAGTAATGCTCTGGTACACTTCCATCAGGACGACATGGCTTGAGCCCAAAAAACAGATTTTGAGCGAAGCGAAAAATCTATTTTTGGGTGAGATGGCCATGTCGTCCTGATGGACCCGCCCTTGCCTTTCTAAGAAAGGGCTGTAGGACCCCTCCCTACATACAGTATCTGTAGCACCTCGTGTACGCTACAAGGAATACAGATGGCGCCAGGATTGGCGCCAGGCACGCATACGAATCGGAGGATAAGGAAGCCTTGGGAGCGGCTCCCCTTTTTCTTTCCCGAATTCGTTTCTTGCCAATCCCTCCTACGAGACGAAATCTCTGTCCAGGATGCAGATTGCCATGTGGCGTGTCAAGAATACGTCCTCTGATATGTCGCGATATCCCTTTCACGAGGGATACTCGCTCCAGGAGTTAGAATTCTGGTACCTTAAGGTAAATTCTCTGGGAATATCGCCGTAGTTGTAATATACCCTAGGAAGCTACCCTATAGGAACTTCCATCAGGACGACATGGCCATCTCACCCAAAATAGATTTTCGCTTCGATCAAAATCCGTTATATATATATATATATATATATATATAACTTGACTTTTCTATGATGTTCTCCGCTATTCTATTAGCTATATCAACAACCTCACATAAATAAAAGAAAAGAAAATCATTCTATATAAAGACTAATTATACAATTTTCTCTCTCATGCACACGTACGCTCTTTGAATGAAATATTTATATGCATTTCTGAATATCATATATATTAAACTCTTTCATAACAGAAATTAGCAACGACATCACATTTACTTAAAATATCACGAATCTTTACCCCAATTAAAAATCGCATTATTGATTTTTCATGGTGGTAGGAGAGGGTGACATACTCTACCTCGGTGAACGTTACTATATTTTCTCTGCCATATTTTTTTCCGCTTTGCGGAAACACTTGTAAAGCAGGAGAGTTCTCCCCCTCCCCCCGTCATCCTTCCCTACAAATGAAGTCTCCAATGTAATTAGCAAAGTGACGGAAGTGCGAGATGCTGAGTTGGAAATTCCAAAATGTTAGCTCTCTTCCCACAACTTTCCTTTGACGTCACTACACTTT
>NC_090725.1:29330856-29333356 GCF_036898095.1 Palaemon carinicauda | reverse complement strand
ACACTTGTAAACATTGACAACCTTCTATACTAATTAACATTAAATATTACTCAACATTAAGCAAGATGAGTTAAAAAGGAACAATGTATAACTTCCAATATGCTGGAATTATGTTTAATAATCAACGATAATTCTAGGTTTGAGGTTTTACAAATAAAAAGATAATATGTGTGAGCAACATATATATATGTATATATATATATATATATATATACATATATATATATATATATATGTATGTATATATATATATATATATATACATTATATATATATATATATATATGTATATATATATATATAACTATAAATATATATATATATATATATATATATAAATATATATATATATATATATATATGCATATATATATATATATATATACATATATATATATATACATATTGTAGAAATGGATATTGAATAAACAGAAGTATTATCATGTTGGAAAAATTATAGAAAAATATTTTAATTTTGAGTAATTAATCATGGCTAAGAACTGTTCCTCAGGGAATTTATTCATCAACAGAAAAAAAATGACCTGGTAAAATCCTGGAACATAAAATAAACCCTCTCTTATACAACCCTGGAACATAAATAATGGATACCCTAAATCTCTACTCCTCATCGTATACTCGGCAATTCCCTCCTTATCTTCAACGAGATGTCTAGTTCACTTACTGAAAGTCTAAAAAGACAACCCATTAAGCTGATGTATTTGACGGTAAGCAGATCTAAGAGAAACCCAATCTTCTTCATTCCTGTTTTCCTGAAAATAAAAAAAAAAAAAATATGACTCCTCTGTCGTAAAGTTAAATTCTGGTTTATGACCTTGATTTTTTATAATGAACACACACCACGGTATTTCATTTTAATAAAGACAACTTATTTAATGGTTCCTAAGGTGTCTGTTTTTTTTATCAAAAGTTAGCAAAACTAGTTTTTCTTTTTAAACTATCTGAGAATTGGTAATTTTACTATATTAAGGGGAGACGATATTAGCAACTTTAGTTTTGTTTATTAATGATGAATTATCATTACTTCAAATTAGATAATATTTATAAAACTTACGTGTGTACATATTAAAATCCCCTAAATACTGTCATGTTTCGAAGACGCCAACAAAAAGAACTAGTTGATCAAACATGAATTTATTTTTATATAATAGAGAGGATGCAGAATAATACTGTAATTTCAGGTATTCTCCATTTGTATAAGAAACGTGTTTCTTTAAAGCCGATGCTGCACTCACTTTAATGAAAACCCTTCCTAATATCTTTTTTTTTTACATATGATTTTTTTTAATATCCAAGCACTGAATTTCCAGTTAGGATAATCATATATGTAAAAACTAAAGGAATAATGAAAGGAACATTAAATTTACCTATAACTCATTACATTTGTGTATTCTTTTCCCCTTTTATTTAATTGGTGTCCTTATATGCCTGCGCGTCTGTCTTTATCTATCAATCGAGTGATAAAAGATAAGATAAACTACAATTTCCAATATACAGTACAAACATCAGTCGTTCGATAAAATAAACATATTACGTAATTTTGATAGACATATTTACAATACACATCGTATTTACTAAATAAACAATCTTGATATGAATAAAATGGATTCTTTTTTCAAGCAAAACACGCTCTCTCTCTCTCTCTCTCTCTCTCTCTCTCTCTCTCTCTCTCTTTTCAAACAAATAACATCCGATTCCATATGATGCTATCAGAATTACGGTAAAGCGTGAAATATATCATTATAATTTTCTGTAAATATTACTGTCTCTCTCTCTCTCTCTCTCTCTCTCTCTCTCTCTCTCTCTCTCTCTAACACTAACACAGATATCATCAAATGGGTGAAAGAATATTACAACATGAAACATGAGAGCCATAAGGCAAGATCCCAGCTGGGGCAATAAGTCATGACTGATATACAAGCCTTTTGGGTGCTTGGTTGTTTTAACACAAACATAGCAGTTTGTCTGACCTTTGGGATAATACGTGACCAATTTGATGTTTCTCAAAGAATTGGTCAGAGGAAATTTAGTCATAATAAGTAGAAGTCACATTTCTTCGTTGTTTTCCTGGTATAATTTTTTCATATTTCTCTAACAGTTGAGTTAAAATTTTCAATGCAAAATGCGTTAGAGTAATCTTTTTAATACGTAATATGTTTATAGAGGTCGCAAGCGTCTGCGAAACATATATCAAATATATAAAAGAAAATTACGCAACCGTGGGTCTCCTTGTAAATAATAAAAAAATGTTTTTTTCCAACTTAAAAGGATATGGGAAGGGGGGGGGGGGGGCAACCGTAGAAACACGTGAAGAGAAATTTCTGAATATCTACTGTATTTTAAAAGTGAGATTGTATGGACAAGTGTGTATTTTTTTTCTTGTTAATTTTAATTATCTTAAGCAATTCAATTTCATGGTATGAAAAGTATTCACTCAAATATCATTGGATAGGCTCATTAAGCAAATTCTAGGTAATATGAT
>NC_090725.1:29308944-29311444 GCF_036898095.1 Palaemon carinicauda | reverse complement strand
TATGTTGTCTAATACATTGTGAAAAATAATTGCGTAAAGATTGAAGAACAACTTCTCTATTATTTAAATATCTTATATCCTATACAACATTTGTTATACCTGAACCTTAGATCCTTAATTATGGTACAAAATATAGGGGAAAAAAGAGAAAAAATAGGCAATATTTTGAATTAAGATAGTGAGAAAATCTTTCATTCCCGACCTCACTCGCGGGGAATAGAATCATATAAACTGTAATATCAATATAGAAAGTAGGTGCTTTTTATGAATTTACATTTATTGTTTAACTTGATAAACACAAATAAGTAAACACATCACTCATTCATATGGAAGTAACAAACCTCCAAAAAATTATTAAATAATAAAATTTTCAGCATAACTCTCTCTCTCTCTCTCTCTCTCTCTCTCTCTCTCTCTCTCTTCTCTCTCTCTCTCTCCTCTCTCTCTCTCTCCTCTCTCTCCTCTACAAAAACAGGTAAACTATAATTTCATGATAAACAAATGATTTGGTACAATTAAGTATGTGAATATTTTGTAATCAACGTACATAGTTTTTTTTTTTCTTTTACTTTATAATAAGCCACTAATTACTGATATGATAAAACATTTCTTTTATAAAATCATAAAATTATTTTTTATTCTCTTCTCTCTCTCTCTCTCTCTCTCTCTCTCTCTCTCTCTCTCTCTCTCTTCTCTCTCTCTCTCTCTCTCTCTCTCTCGGTTCACCACAGCAGATTATCTGTCTCCATTTATTCTATTCACTGAATCTTTCTTTTCCGCGTCAACTGAACCTTATATCTTCTAGTGGATAGATAAATCTACTCTCAAGTATTTCTCTCCCCTCTTTCTACCTGTGGCTCTAGGCTTAGCATCATCGTCCAGTTTTTCTCTCACCGTTTTCTTGCGTAACTTGCTATTTTTCCAAATTAATTGGTAAGTATAAGTACTCAAATGAAACCATTTTTCCTTTGATTCTTCTTCATTACTGTTAGTGAGAACCGGAAAATTTTATTTTTGTAACTCGCATATATAATTTTTGCTTCCTGGTTAAAGATACGGTCTCTACAACACACAACATATCTGGTCTTACCACATACTGAATCGCATTTCCTTTAAGAAGTGCAGATATCTTATTTACATATGCTACATCTGATAATCTTTTCCAGCTTGAATTCTCCTTCTCACCTAACCATCACAGCACTGTAATACTTTATAGTTGAGCGTAAATATTCAAATTATTTCTATATGGTTCAGTTTCATAGTTTCTAGACATACTGCATTCAGGACATCCATATCCTTGACAAATATATGAACTGTCTTACCTCAATTTATATTCATAACACTCTTATTTAGTGCATTATTCTAATTTTTTGTTTTGATTCACCCTCTGTTCATACTCTTTCTAAAGATAACTGTGAAAAAATATCATGATATATTTTACTGAATATTTTATCTCTCCTCTCTCTCTCTCTCTCTCTCTCTCTCTCTCTCTCTCTCTCTCTCTCTCTCTCTCTCTCTCTCTCAGCTTAAACGACAACCATTTCGTAACATGGTCTCAATACTCATCTGTCTATTCAGAAGCTGTTTCATGTAGTTAGCTTGAAGAAGAAACATGACAGTTTTCAATTTCACTTACCGCATCTAATACATATTGCTTCCTCTACAATATCTGTATAATGCTCTAATGTTAGCTTTTAAGGATTATATAGATGCATACCAAGCAAACCCCTTTTATATGGTTTCATGACTGAGGGCAAATCATCAGTAATGCCTAAAAAATTTGGTCTGAATGGACGCTAGAATAAGATTTACCAATTAGTACTATAGATATTTTTGTTGGCAAAAACACCAAGTTGTAAAGTTAATGGTAGTGAGCTGGCTTTCATGGGGACAACTCATGGGTACGCCAATAGCAATTTCAACCTGTAAATTTTATTTGGAAATTCTAGATTTAAAAAAAAAAAATATGGAGTGAAAAAGATGTAAAGTTTTTGAGAAATGGTTATGATATAATGTAGTTGATATTAACTTTTATTATTATTAATGTTATTATTATTATTATTATATTATTATTATTATTATTATTATTATTATTATTATTATTATTATTATTAGTAGTAGTAGTAGTAGTTAGTAGTAGTAGTAGTAGTAGTAGTAGTAAATTTGAAAAGCAACTACAGTATATATCAACGATTTAGGGCTAAAGATAAAGGCAGTTTGTGCCACGTTAGCCTTGAGAAATACTTTGCAAGGTTTTTGAAAATGCCTTTTTTTTTTCTATAAATAGGTATTGCAGTATTTCACAATCCTGCATACATCAATAGGAAGTAAAGTTCTTGCCTATTTCCTAATACTATTTCTTATTTGAGAAATAATGACCAAAAAATATCTATTACAAAAATGTATGCGAAGTTTTCGATGTAGATGATGTCCATATTATCAAACAAGTTATCTGAAGTTCATATCGAGAAGGTCTGGTAATTATTCCGAAGGCCTGGTT
>NC_090725.1:29296444-29298944 GCF_036898095.1 Palaemon carinicauda | reverse complement strand
TGGACTATGCTCCAGAAACTCACCATATGGTCAGCGCAAAATAGCTCTCTCCACTCAAGCTATGACCAAGAAGGGCCAGGCAATGGCTGCTGAAGACTAAGCAGATTGACCTGTAGGCTCCCCCAAACGCCCCATCCTAAGCTCATAAGGATTGTAAGGTTGCAGTGACCAAAAGGAACTAACGAACATCAGGGTACTCGAACCCCAGTCTGGCAATCATCAGGCGAGGACACTACAGCAGGCTACTACAACTGTTGTATCTCTCTCCAACTTTGAGAAAAAAAATACTTCAAAAAACATGAATAGAGTTTTTGAGTTATAGGTCTGCTCTGTAATTGGTTTCTTAGCTGTATCTATACAAATAACTATAAAAAAAATTTTTATTTCAAATAGATATGATTATATGAAAAAAGAAAAGTTGCTTATAAATACATAATAAAGTCTTCTCTTGATCAAGGTCTTTTCTAATTCGAAATATTTTTTTATCGTTGAACGCTAACTCTTTTTTTATACAATGCAATAACCACAATATGAGGCTATGCCAAAAAAAAAAAAAAAAAAAAAAAAAAATTCACCCTTATAAATCATAGATATAATAATTGATAATCATGTCATAAAATGTAAATGCCTAATGAAATAACATAAAAAAATTTTGCCTCTGCAATATTATTTAAACCATGAAGAGACGGGGTCATTTACACCTACTAATAAACAAATGTTTAATAATGTAGTCATGTAATTGATTTTTGAGAGCGGATTTGAGTAAACACATTTTATATGTCACACCTTCAATGAAAGTCAAGAATTACTAATAAAAAATAGTATTTGAATGAATCATCAAACTAAAATGAACACTGATTGACCATATTAATCTCTTATTATAATTTTCTACATATTGTAGTTCATCTCATGACCATAAAAGATGTCATGATGAATATTGACGTATTTAGTGTAATACAATAATAACTTATAGTTAAATATCTTTACGTTGGAGCAAATATTTTTTTGTTGACCAGGCTGACATGAGTCTTTCTATAGTTTATATATGACATATCTGTTTTTGACGTTGTTAATAGTTTATATAGGACATATCTGCTTTGACGTTGTTACTGTTTTAGAATGATATTTTGTTAACTTGTTCTCATCATTTCTTTATTTTCTTATTTCCTTTCCTCACTGTGCTATTTTTCCCTATTGGAACCGTTGGGCTTATTCCAGCTAGGATTGCAGCTTGTATAATAATAATAATAATAATAATAATAATAATAATAATAATAATAATAATAATAATAATAATAATAATAATAATAATAATAATAAACCAGTTAAAAAAGGTTGCATTTAGTCAAGATATTATTTTATATGGCTCTTAGTTTGAAAAACCAAAATAATTTTAATTTCGCTTATATGTGACATTGGTTTATAATATACCGTTCTTTGGTTCCCGTTGGAGTATCTTACAATTATATGCTCATCTCAACTTTCAAATATTACGTTTAATGTCAACTCATCACCAAATATAAGCTAAATACAATAAACGCAGAAAGATCACTACACATTGAACCTGTCAAAAACTAATGAATCTCAACCATCTCTTTATCTATGCCTCTATTACTCCTTGTATAGTGCATGGTTTACGGTATATTGCCGTTTCCAATTGTTCTCTCTCAAAAAGAGAAGGCTTACCTACAGTGAAAATTCTAATCGGAAATTCTCCAAAAATATAAACTTTTCTCAACCGTAATACAGCCGACCGTAATTTTACCATATTTTGTTATCTTTTACAGGTTGGTGACCGTAATATTCCACCATCACGAAATATATTGGTTTTTGAAGCGGTAAATGCCTGGCAACATATTTTCCAAGATTTTTTTGTTTCTCAGGGCAAACTTTTCACAATATACGTAAAAAAACGTTCTATTAATACTTGTGTCTAAGGATTCTCCGAGTTATAGGTATAAAACTATTATGACCCTTTTTTAAAATTCAAAAAATTACACTGCACTATCCCAGAGACCTAATTATATTATAATTGAAATGTCCTTCAACCTCCATATCTATGAAGCATCCATATTATAAATTTATGAGACCATATGCTATTTCAATTAACGTTGATCATTTCTAATTGATTTGTAAATCAGTTCCACATAGAATTGCTAATAAGCAATAACCAATTACGCTATTGGTTTATTCCCCAGAGTTCAGTTGCCTTTGGCAGAGAGATATGAAAGTCAATTGATCTAGTCACTAACTTCGATCGACTTGATATGATTGAAGATATTTCGTTCAAGTGAAGCCGGATGTAAACGTGAGAAAAAAATCTAATATCAATTTTGGAGCATTTCGTTTTCACCCACTCTTTCTTTTCCAACTATATATATATATATATATATATATATATATATATATATATATATATATATATATGTATATATAAATATATATATTTATATATATATATATTTGTTATCTTTCACTAGCCACTTTGTTGATATTCCCC